>NW_028122845.1:0-153568 GCF_965194805.1 Balaenoptera borealis | reverse complement strand
CTAGCAATCTCCCTCCTTGGAGAATCAGCACCTTTAACCTCCTGTTCCGTACAGGTTGCAATTTGTCCTGAGGATGAACGGGAAGAGGGGGAACCAATGAGACACTAGCTCTAGGTGTTGGGACAGGCACAGGCCACTCTATTTTCCCATCAGGAAGAAGAATTAACCACAGGCTCAGCCTGCCGCCCGGGACCAGAAGAGGGCCTGAAGCAATCCTGCGCTTTTGCGGCCAGCTCCCAAGAAAGCGAGTGGAAAAATGGAGCTCAGGGGCACTGCAATTCACACACCTGCAGAGTTATGAATGATAACTCTCGTCCACAAATATATTGACGGCAGGCAACGAAGAGGATTTGAAAGCAAGGCAGAATTGCAGGAAACAGATTTCAGGAGGTAGATTCGAATCGCCTTTAAAGCACGGGAAAAGCGGCAAAACCTCGACAATGATGCCCTTGGCCAAAAAGGGCGTATGCGTTTTTTCCTGAATATATTCAGGAAAAAACGCATACGCCCTTTTTGGCCAACCAAGCAACCTGGAAAGGCAAATCAGCGCTACAAAGAAGTCTCGCTTCCCATCGGTCAAAAGGGCCATGCTGAATAAAGTGTCAAACCCAGAAATGCAGGACAGGCCATGGAGAAACGGGAGCCTTGCTACGCTGATGGGCGGGATGTAAATTGCCAACAGCCCCTCTGGAGAAGTGTACGGTGTGTCCTGAAACCTCAAAAAAACTCAGCTTAGAGAGCATAGGGCACTTCCAGTCATGGGCGTATACATTGGGAAAACTACAAATCAGCAAGACCCAGGCACCCCAAAGTTTAGGGCTGCTCTGTTGACAAGAACCTCCTCTTCGTTACACCTTAAATATCCCAGGAAAGGGAAAAATGGATAAAGAAGTTGTGGTCCTTATGTACAATGGAATATCACTCAGCCATGAAATCAACGTCATAAGGCTAGTAGCAGCATGATGAGTGGATTTAGGTACGACGATTCTAAGTGAAATAAGTCACACAGAAAAAGACACTTATCCTAAGATATCACTTATAGAGGGAATGTAAAAACCGCTACCCTTGAACTGAATTACAAAACAGAACAGAGTCACACGTTTAGAAAACACACTATGGCTGCTTAACGGGAAAGGTGAGGTGGGGTGATGCGTAAATGAAGGGTTTCAAATTGGCTCAGAGACCGTTCCATAAACCCAATATGTAATAGACACGACCTACTCCTTGCTCAGTGAACTGGACTCAACACCCCCTATTCACCGCCCAAGAATATATCTGACTACTAAGAATCTTACAACCTATGTATTGATATCTCTCTGTAAGTGAGTCAAGTGGGGGTAAAGCGGCATAAACACAGCAGTGAAAAGCAGCTAAACCCCTTTATAAAAATCAATCACTTTGAAAAACCCGTGAAACAAAGACAGTGAAAGAGAGAGAAATTCTTACTAAATTCGTTCAGGGGCTGTGATGCCACCTGGATTGACCATATCTAGACCCACAGCTGATTGAGACATAAGGGTGGACACTCTTGGGGCTGAGAGGTTTGGTGAGGTTGGGTGAGCAAACGCAGACCCTTTAAAGTAATACTGCGTGGTTCCCATCCCATGGGTCCCAAATCTCCAGGTTCAAGGGCATCTTCCTACTTCGAAAACATGCATGAGAAACCCAGAAGATGGTACACCGTGTGATCGGGAAAGGTTTCTAAAACGCACCTCATTTCTCATCTCCCTGTGCTCGGGTTCGCCATTCCAGCCGCTTTACTAGCAATCTCCCTCCTTGGAGAATCAGCACCTTTAACCTCCTGTTCCGTACAGGTTGCAATTTGTCCTGAGGATGAACGGGAAGAGGGGGAACCAATGAGACACTAGCTCTAGGTGTTGGGACAGGCACAGGTCACTCTATTTTCCCATCAGGAAGAAGAATTAACCACAGGCTCAGCCTGCCGCCCGGGACCAGAAGAGGGCCTGAAGCAATCCTGCGCTTTTGCGGCCAGCTCCCAAGAAAGCGAGTGGAAAAATGGAGCTCAGGGGCACTGCAATTCACACACCTGCAGAGTTATGAATGATAACTCTCGTCCACAAATATATTGACGGCAGGCAACGAAGAGGATTTGAAAGCAAGGCAGAATTGCAGGAAACAGATTTCAGGAGGTAGATTCGAATCGCCTTTAAAGCACGGGAAAAGCGGCAAAACCTCGACAATGATGCCCTTGGCCAAAAAGGGCGTATGCGTTTTTTCCTGAATATATTCAGGAAAAAACGCATACGCCCTTTTTGGCCAACCAAGCAACCTGGAAAGGCAAATCAGCGCTACAAAGAAGTCTCGCTTCCCATCGGTCAAAAGGGCCATGCTGAATAAAGTGTCAAACCCAGAAATGCAGGACAGGCCATGGAGAAACGGGAGCCTTGCTACGCTGATGGGCGGGATGTAAATTGCCAACAGCCCCTCTGGAGAAGTGTACGGTGTGTCCTGAAACCTCGAAAAAACTCAGCTTAGAGAGCATAGGGCACTTCCACTCATGGGCGTATACATTGGGAAAACTACAAATCAGCAAGACCCAGGCACCCCAAAGTTTAGGGCTGCTCTGTTGACAAGAACCTCCTCTTCGTTACACCTTAAATATCCCAGGAAAGGGAAAAATGGATAAAGAAGTTGTGGTCCTTATGTACAATGGAATATCACTCAGCCATGAAATCAACGTCATAAGGCTAGTAGCAGCATGATGAGTGGATTTAGGTACGACGATTCTAAGTGAAATAAGTCACACAGAAAAAGACACTTATCCTAAGATATCACTTATAGAGGGAATGTAAAAACCGCTACCCTTGAACTGAATTACCAAACAGAACAGAGTCACACGTTTAGAAAACACACTATGGCTGCTTAACGGGAAAGGTGAGGTGGGGTGATGCGTAAATGAAGGGTTTCAAATTGGCTCAGAGACCGTTCCATAAACCCAATATGTAATAGACACGACCTACTCCTTGCTCAGTGAACTGGACTCAACACCCCCTATTCACCGCCCAAGAATATATCTGACTACTAAGAATCTTAAAACCCATGTATTGATATCTCTCTGTAAGTGAGTCAAGTGGGGGTAAAGCGGCATAAACACAGCAGTGAAAAGCAGCTAAACCCCTTTATAAAAATCAATCACTTTGAAAAACCCGTGAAACAAAGACAGTGAAAGAGAGAGAAATTCTTACTAAATTCGTTCAGGGGCTGTGATGCCACCTGGATCGACCATATCTAGACCCACAGCTGATTGAGACATAAGGGTGGACACTCTTGGGGCTGAGAGGTTTGGTGAGGTTGGGTGAGCAAACGCAGACCCTTTAAAGTAATACTGCGTGGTTCCCATCCCATGGGTCCCAAATCTCCAGGTTCAAGGGCATCTTCCTACTTCGAAAACATGCATGAGAAACCCAGAAGATGGTACACCGTGTGATCGGGAAAGGTTTCTAAAACGCACCTCATTTCTCATCTCCCTGTGCTCGGGTTCGCCATTCCAGCCGCTTTACTAGCAATCTCCCTCCTTGGAGAATCAGCACCTTTAACCTCCTGTTCCGTACAGGTTGCAATTTGTCCTGAGGATGAACGGGAAGAGGGGGAACCAATGAGACACTAGCTCTAGGTGTTGGGACAGGCACAGGTCACTCTATTTTCCCATCAGGAAGAAGAATTAACCACAGGCTCAGCCTGCCGCCCGGGACCAGAAGAGGGCCTGAAGCAATCCTGCGCTTTTGCGGCCAGCTCCCAAGAAAGCGAGTGGAAAAATGGAGCTCAGGGGCACTGCAATTCACACACCTGCAGAGTTATGAATGATAACTCTCGTCCACAAATATATTGACGGCAGGCAACGAAGAGGATTTGAAAGCAAGGCAGAATTGCAGGAAACAGATTTCAGGAGGTAGATTCGAATCGCCTTTAAAGCACGGGAAAAGCGGCAAAACCTCGACAATGATGCCCTTGGCCAAAAAGGGCGTATGCGTTTTTTCCTGAATATATTCAGGAAAAAACGCATACGCCCTTTTTGGCCAACCAAGCAACCTGGAAAGGCAAATCAGCGCTACAAAGAAGTCTCGCTTCCCATCGGTCAAAAGGGCCATGCTGAATAAAGTGTCAAACCCAGAAATGCAGGACAGGCCATGGAGAAACGGGAGCCTTGCTACGCTGATGGGCGGGATGTAAATTGCCAACAGCCCCTCTGGAGAAGTGTACGGTGTGTCCTGAAACCTCGAAAAAACTCAGCTTAGAGAGCATAGGGCACTTCCACTCATGGGCGTATACATTGGGAAAACTACAAATCAGCAAGACCCAGGCACCCCAAAGTTTAGGGCTGCTCTGTTGACAAGAACCTCCTCTTCGTTACACCTTAAATATCCCAGGAAAGGGAAAAATGGATAAAGAAGTTGTGGTCCTTATGTACAATGGAATATCACTCAGCCATGAAATCAACGTCATAAGGCTAGTAGCAGCATGATGAGTGGATTTAGGTACGACGATTCTAAGTGAAATAAGTCACACAGAAAAAGACACTTATCCTAAGATATCACTTATAGAGGGAATGTAAAAACCGCTACCCTTGAACTGAATTACCAAACAGAACAGAGTCACACGTTTAGAAACTATGGCTGCTTAACGGGAAAGGTGAGGTGGGGTGATGCGTAAATGAAGGGTTTCAAATTGGCTCAGAGACCGTTCCATAAAACCCAATATGTAATAGACACGACCTACTCCTTGCTCAGTGAACTGGACTCAACACCCCCTATTCCACCGCCCAAGAATATATCTGACTACTAAGAATCTTACAACCTATGTATTGATATCTCTCTGTAAGTGAGTCAAGTGGGGGTAAAGCGGCATAAACACAGCAGTGAAAAGCAGCTAAACCCCTTTATAAAAATCAATCACTTTGAAAAAACCCGTGAAACAAAGACAGTGAAAGAGAGAGAAATTCTTACTAAAATTCGTTCAGGGGCTGTGATGCCACCTGGATCGACCATATCTAGACCCACAGCTGATTGAGACATAAGGGTGGACACTCTTGGGGCTGAGAGGTTTGGTGAGGTTGGGTGAGCAAACGCAGACCCCTTTAAAGTAATACTGCGTGGTTCCCATCCCATGGGTCCCAAATCTCCAGGTTCAAGGGCATCTTCCTACTTCGAAAACATGCATGAGAAACCCAGAAGATGGTACACCGTGTGATCGGGAAAGGTTTCTAAAACGCACCTCATTTCTCATCTCCCTGTGCTCGGGTTCGCCATTCCAGCCGCTTTACTAGCAATCTCCCTCCTTGGAGAATCAGCACCTTTAACCTCCTGTTCCGTACAGGTTGCAATTTGTCCTGAGGATGAACGGGAAGAGGGGGAACCAATGAGACACTAGCTCTAGGTGTTGGGACAGCACAGGTCACTCTATTTTCCCATCAGGAAGAAGAATTAACCACAGGCTCAGCCTGCCGCCCGGGACCAGAAGAGGGCCTGAAGCAATCCTGCGCTTTTGCGGCCAGCTCCCAAGAAAGCGAGTGGAAAAATGGAGCTCAGGGGCACTGCAATTCACACACCTGCAGAGTTATGAATGATAACTCTCGTCCACAAATATATTGACGGCAGGCAACGAAGAGGATTTGAAAGCAAGGCAGAATTGCAGGAAACAGATTTCAGGAGGTAGATTCGAATCGCCTTTAAAGCACGGGAAAAAGCGGCAAAACCTCGACAATGATGCCCTTGGCCAAAAAGGGCGTATGCGTTTTTTCCTGAATATATTCAGGAAAAAACGCATACGCCCTTTTTGGCCAACCAAGCAACCTGGAAAGGCAAATCAGCGCTACAAAGAAGTCTCGCTTCCCATCGGTCAAAAGGGCCATGCTGAATAAAGTGTCAAACCCAGAAATGCAGGACAGGCCATGGAGAAACGGGAGCCTTGCTACGCTGATGGGCGGGATGTAAATTGCCAACAGCCCCTCTGGAGAAGTGTACGGTGTGTCCTGAAACCTCGAAAAAACTCAGCTTAGAGAGCATAGGGCACTTCCACTCATGGGCGTATACATTGGGAAAACTACAAATCAGCAAGACCCAGGCACCCCAAAGTTTAGGGCTGCTCTGTTGACAAGAACCTCCTCTTCGTTACACCTTAAATATCCCAGGAAAGGGAAAAATGGATAAAGAAGTTGTGGTCCTTATGTACAATGGAATATCACTCAGCCATGAAATCAACGTCATAAGGCTAGTAGCAGCATGATGAGTGGATTTAGGTACGACGATTCTAAGTGAAATAAGTCACACAGAAAAAGACACTTATCCTAAGATATCACTTATAGAGGGAATGTAAAAACCGCTACCCTTGAACTGAATTACAAAACAGAACAGAGTCACACGTTTAGAAAACACACTATGGCTGCTTAACGGGAAAGGTGAGGTGGGGTGATGCGTAAATGAAGGGTTTCAAATTGGCTCAGAGACCGTTCCATAAACCCAATATGTAATAGACACGACCTACTCCTTGCTCAGTGAACTGGACTCAACACCCCCTATTCACCGCCCAAGAATATATCTGACTACTAAGAATCTTACAACCTATGTATTGATATCTCTCTGTAAGTGAGTCAAGTGGGGGTAAAGCGGCATAAACACAGCAGTGAAAAGCAGCTAAACCCCTTTATAAAAATCAATCACTTTGAAAAACCCGTGAAACAAAGACAGTGAAAGAGAGAGAAATTCTTACTAAATTCGTTCAGGGGCTGTGATGCCACCTGGATCGACCATATCTAGACCCACAGCTGATTGAGACATAAGGGTGGACACTCTTGGGGCTGAGAGGTTTGGTGAGGTTGGGTGAGCAAACGCAGACCCTTTAAAGTAATACTGCGTGGTTCCCATCCCATGGGTCCCAAATCTCCAGGTTCAAGGGCATCTTCCTACTTCGAAAACATGCATGAGAAACCCAGAAGATGGTACACCGTGTGATCGGGAAAGGTTTCTAAAACGCACCTCATTTCTCATCTCCCTGTGCTCGGGTTCGCCATTCCAGCCGCTTTACTAGCAATCTCCCTCCTTGGAGAATCAGCACCTTTAACCTCCTGTTCCGTACAGGTTGCAATTTGTCCTGAGGATGAACGGGAAGAGGGGGAACCAATGAGACACTAGCTCTAGGTGTTGGGACAGGCACAGGTCACTCTATTTTCCCATCAGGAAGAAGAATTAACCACAGGCTCAGCCTGCCGCCCGGGACCAGAAGAGGGCCTGAAGCAATCCTGCGCTTTTGCGGCCAGCTCCCAAGAAAGCGAGTGGAAAAATGGAGCTCAGGGGCACTGCAATTCACACACCTGCAGAGTTATGAATGATAACTCTCGTCCACAAATATATTGACGGCAGGCAACGAAGAGGATTTGAAAGCAAGGCAGAATTGCAGGAAACAGATTTCAGGAGGTAGATTCGAATCGCCTTTAAAGCACGGGAAAAGCGGCAAAACCTCGACAATGATGCCCTTGGCCAAAAAGGGCGTATGCGTTTTTTCCTGAATATATTCAGGAAAAAACGCATACGCCCTTTTTGGCCAACCAAGCAACCTGGAAAGGCAAATCAGCGCTACAAAGAAGTCTCGCTTCCCATCGGTCAAAAGGGCCATGCTGAATAAAGTGTCAAACCCAGAAATGCAGGACAGGCCATGGAGAAACGGGAGCCTTGCTACGCTGATGGGCGGGATGTAAATTGCCAACAGCCCCTCTGGAGAAGTGTACGGTGTGTCCTGAAACCTCGAAAAAACTCAGCTTAGAGAGCATAGGGCACTTCCACTCATGGGCGTATACATTGGGAAAACTACAAATCAGCAAGACCCAGGCACCCCAAAGTTTAGGGCTGCTCTGTTGACAAGAACCTCCTCTTCGTTACACCTTAAATATCCCAGGAAAGGGAAAAATGGATAAAGAAGTTGTGGTCCTTATGTACAATGGAATATCACTCAGCCATGAAATCAACGTCATAAGGCTAGTAGCAGCATGATGAGTGGATTTAGGTACGACGATTCTAAGTGAAATAAGTCACACAGAAAAAGACACTTATCCTAAGATATCACTTATAGAGGGAATGTAAAAACCGCTACCCTTGAACTGAATTACCAAACAGAACAGAGTCACACGTTTAGAAAACACACTATGGCTGCTTAACGGGAAAGGTGAGGTGGGGTGATGCGTAAATGAAGGGTTTCAAATTGGCTCAGAGACCGTTCCATAAACCCAATATGTAATAGACACGACCTACTCCTTGCTCAGTGAACTGGACTCAACACCCCCTATTCACCGCCCAAGAATATATCTGACTACTAAGAATCTTAAAACCCATGTATTGATATCTCTCTGTAAGTGAGTCAAGTGGGGGTAAAGCGGCATAAACACAGCAGTGAAAAGCAGCTAAACCCCTTTATAAAAATCAATCACTTTGAAAAACCCGTGAAACAAAGACAGTGAAAGAGAGAGAAATTCTTACTAAATTCGTTCAGGGGCTGTGATGCCACCTGGATCGACCATATCTAGACCCACAGCTGATTGAGACATAAGGGTGGACACTCTTGGGGCTGAGAGGTTTGGTGAGGTTGGGTGAGCAAACGCAGACCCTTTAAAGTAATACTGCGTGGTTCCCATCCCATGGGTCCCAAATCTCCAGGTTCAAGGGCATCTTCCTACTTCGAAAACATGCATGAGAAACCCAGAAGATGGTACACCGTGTGATCGGGAAAGGTTTCTAAAACGCACCTCATTTCTCATCTCCCTGTGCTCGGGTTCGCCATTCCAGCCGCTTTACTAGCAATCTCCCTCCTTGGAGAATCAGCACCTTTAACCTCCTGTTCCGTACAGGTTGCAATTTGTCCTGAGGATGAACGGGAAGAGGGGGAACCAATGAGACACTAGCTCTAGGTGTTGGGACAGGCACAGGTCACTCTATTTTCCCATCAGGAAGAAGAATTAACCACAGGCTCAGCCTGCCGCCCGGGACCAGAAGAGGGCCTGAAGCAATCCTGCGCTTTTGCGGCCAGCTCCCAAGAAAGCGAGTGGAAAAATGGAGCTCAGGGGCACTGCAATTCACACACCTGCAGAGTTATGAATGATAACTCTCGTCCACAAATATATTGACGGCAGGCAACGAAGAGGATTTGAAAGCAAGGCAGAATTGCAGGAAACAGATTTCAGGAGGTAGATTCGAATCGCCTTTAAAGCACGGGAAAAGCGGCAAAACCTCGACAATGATGCCCTTGGCCAAAAAGGGCGTATGCGTTTTTTCCTGAATATATTCAGGAAAAAACGCATACGCCCTTTTTGGCCAACCAAGCAACCTGGAAAGGCAAATCAGCGCTACAAAGAAGTCTCGCTTCCCATCGGTCAAAAGGGCCATGCTGAATAAAGTGTCAAACCCAGAAATGCAGGACAGGCCATGGAGAAACGGGAGCCTTGCTACGCTGATGGGCGGGATGTAAATTGCCAACAGCCCCTCTGGAGAAGTGTACGGTGTGTCCTGAAACCTCGAAAAAACTCAGCTTAGAGAGCATAGGGCACTTCCACTCATGGGCGTATACATTGGGAAAACTACAAATCAGCAAGACCCAGGCACCCCAAAGTTTAGGGCTGCTCTGTTGACAAGAACCTCCTCTTCGTTACACCTTAAATATCCCAGGAAAGGGAAAAATGGATAAAGAAGTTGTGGTCCTTATGTACAATGGAATATCACTCAGCCATGAAATCAACGTCATAAGGCTAGTAGCAGCATGATGAGTGGATTTAGGTACGACGATTCTAAGTGAAATAAGTCACACAGAAAAAGACACTTATCCTAAGATATCACTTATAGAGGGAATGTAAAAACCGCTACCCTTGAACTGAATTACAAAACAGAACAGAGTCACACGTTTAGAAAACACACTATGGCTGCTTAACGGGAAAGGTGAGGTGGGGTGATGCGTAAATGAAGGGTTTCAAATTGGCTCAGAGACCGTTCCATAAACCCAATATGTAATAGACACGACCTACTCCTTGCTCAGTGAACTGGACTCAACACCCCCTATTCACCGCCCAAGAATATATCTGACTACTAAGAATCTTACAACCTATGTATTGATATCTCTCTGTAAGTGAGTCAAGTGGGTGTAAAGCGGCATAAACACAGCAGTGAAAAGCAGCTAAACCCCTTTATAAAAATCAATCACTTTGAAAAACCCGTGAAACAAAGACAGTGAAAGAGAGAGAAATTCTTACTAAATTCGTTCAGGGGCTGTGATGCCACCTGGATCGACCATATCTAGACCCACAACTGATTGAGACATAAGGGTGGACACTCTTGGGGCTGAGAGGTTTGGTGAGGTTGGGTGAGCAAACGCAGACCCTTTAAAGTAATACTGCGTGGTTCCCATCCCATGGGTCCCAAATCTCCAGGTTCAAGGGCATCTTCCTACTTCGAAAACATGCATGAGAAACCCAGAAGATGGTACACCGTGTGATCGGGAAAGGTTTCTAAAACGCACCTCATTTCTCATCTCCCTGTGCTCGGGTTCGCCATTCCAGCCGCTTTACTAGCAATCTCCCTCCTTGGAGAATCAGCACCTTTAACCTCCTGTTCCGTACAGGTTGCAATTTGTCCTGAGGATGAACGGGAAGAGGGGGAACCAATGAGACACTAGCTCTAGGTGTTGGGACAGGCACAGGTCACTCTATTTTCCCATCAGGAAGAAGAATTAACCACAGGCTCAGCCTGCCGCCCGGGACCAGAAGAGGGCCTGAAGCAATCCTGCGCTTTTGCGGCCAGCTCCCAAGAAAGCGAGTGGAAAAATGGAGCTCAGGGGCACTGCAATTCACACACCTGCAGAGTTATAAATGATAACTCTCGTCCACAAATATATTGACGGCAGGCAACGAAGAGGATTTGAAAGCAAGGCAGAATTGCAGGAAACAGATTTCAGGAGGTAGATTCGAATCGCCTTTAAAGCACGGGAAAAGCGGCAAAACCTCGACAATGATGCCCTTGGCCAAAAAGGGCGTATGCGTTTTTTCCTGAATATATTCAGGAAAAAACGCATACGCCCTTTTTGGCCAACCAAGCAACCTGGAAAGGCAAATCAGCGCTACAAAGAAGTCTCGCTTCCCATCGGTCAAAAGGGCCATGCTGAATAAAGTGTCAAACCCAGAAATGCAGGACAGGCCATGGAGAAACGGGAGCCTTGCTACGCTGATGGGCGGGATGTAAATTGCCAACAGCCCCTCTGGAGAAGTGTACGGTGTGTCCTGAAACCTCGAAAAAACTCAGCTTAGAGAGCATAGGGCACTTCCACTCATGGGCGTATACATTGGGAAAACTACAAATCAGCAAGACCCAGGCACCCCAAAGTTTAGGGCTGCTCTGTTGACAAGAACCTCCACTTCGTTACACCTTAAATATCCCAGGAAAGAGAAAAATGGATAAAGAAGTTGTGGTCCTTATGTACAATGGAATATCACTCAGCCATGAAATCAACGTCATAAGGCTAGTAGCAGCATGATGAGTGGATTTAGGTACGACGATTCTAAGTGAAATAAGTCACACAGAAAAAGACACTTATCCTAAGATATCACTTATAGAGGGAATGTAAAAACCGCTACCCTTGAACTGAATTACAAAACAGAACAGAGTCACACGTTTAGAAAACACACTATGGCTGCTTAACGGGAAAGGTGAGGTGGGGTGATGCGTAAATGAAGGGTTTCAAATTGGCTCAGAGACCGTTCCATAAACCCAATATGTAATAGACACGACCTACTCCTTGCTCAGTGAACTGGACTCAACACCCCCTATTCACCGCCCAAGAATATATCTGACTACTAAGAATCTTACAACCTATGTATTGATATCTCTCTGTAAGTGAGTCAAGTGGGTGTAAAGCGGCATAAACACAGCAGTGAAAAGCAGCTAAACCCCTTTATAAAAATCAATCACTTTGAAAAACCCGTGAAACAAAGACAGTGAAAGAGAGAGAAATTCTTACTAAATTCGTTCAGGGGCTGTGATGCCACCTGGATCGACCATATCTAGACCCACAACTGATTGAGACATAAGGGTGGACACTCTTGGGGCTGAGAGGTTTGGTGAGGTTGGGTGAGCAAACGCAGACCCTTTAAAGTAATACTGCGTGGTTCCCATCCCATGGGTCCCAAATCTCCAGGTTCAAGGGCATCTTCCTACTTCGAAAACATGCATGAGAAACCCAGAAGATGGTACACCGTGTGATCGGGAAAGGTTTCTAAAACGCACCTCATTTCTCATCTCCCTGTGCTCGGGTTCGCCATTCCAGCCGCTTTACTAGCAATCTCCCTCCTTGGAGAATCAGCACCTTTAACCTCCTGTTCCGTACAGGTTGCAATTTGTCCTGAGGATGAACGGGAAGAGGGGGAACCAATGAGACACTAGCTCTAGGTGTTGGGACAGGCACAGGCCACTCTATTTTCCCATCAGGAAGAAGAATTAACCACAGGCTCAGCCTGCCGCCCGGGACCAGAAGAGGGCCTGAAGCAATCCTGCGCTTTTGCGGCCAGCTCCCAAGAAAGCGAGTGGAAAAATGGAGCTCAGGGGCACTGCAATTCACACACCTGCAGAGTTATGAATGATAACTCTCGTCCACAAATATATTGACGGCAGGCAACGAAGAGGATTTGAAAGCAAGGCAGAATTGCAGGAAACAGATTTCAGGAGGTAGATTCGAATCGCCTTTAAAGCACGGGAAAAGCGGCAAAACCTCGACAATGATGCCCTTGGCCAAAAAGGGCGTATGCGTTTTTTCCTGAATATATTCAGGAAAAAACGCATACGCCCTTTTTGGCCAACCAAGCAACCTGGAAAGGCAAATCAGCGCTACAAAGAAGTCTCGCTTCCCATCGGTCAAAAGGGCCATGCTGAATAAAGTGTCAAACCCAGAAATGCAGGACAGGCCATGGAGAAACGGGAGCCTTGCTACGCTGATGGGCGGGATGTAAATTGCCAACAGCCCCTCTGGAGAAGTGTACGGTGTGTCCTGAAACCTCGAAAAAACTCAGCTTAGAGAGCATAGGGCACTTCCACTCATGGGCGTATACATTGGGAAAACTACAAATCAGCAAGACCCAGGCACCCCAAAGTTTAGGGCTGCTCTGTTGACAAGAACCTCCTCTTCGTTACACCTTAAATATCCCAGGAAAGAGAAAACTGGATAAAGAAGTTGTGGTCCTTATGTACAATGGAATATCACTCAGCCATGAAATCAACGTCATAAGGCTAGTAGCAGCATGATGAGTGGATTTAGGTACGACGATTCTAAGTGAAATAAGTCACACAGAAAAAGACACTTATCCTAAGATATCACTTATAGAGGGAATGTAAAAACCGCTACCCTTGAACTGAATTACCAAACAGAACAGAGTCACACGTTTAGAAAACACACTATGGCTGCTTAACGGGAAAGGTGAGGTGGGGTGATGCGTAAAAGAAGGGTTTCAAATTAGCTCAGAGACCGTTCCATAAACCCAATATGTAATAGACACGACCTACTCCTTGCTCAGTGAACTGGACTCAACACCCCCTATTCACCGCCCAAGAATATATCTGACTACTAAGAATCTTACAACCTATGTATTGATATCTCTCTGTAAGTGAGTCAAGTGGGGGTAAAGCGGCATAAACACAGCAGTGAAAAGCAGCTAAACCCCTTTATAAAAATCAATCACTTTGAAAAACCCGTGAAACAAAGACAGTGAAAGAGAGAGAAATTCTTACTAAATTCGTTCAGGGGCTGTGATGCCACCTGGATCGACCATATCTAGACCCACAGCTGATTGAGACATAAGGGTGGACACTCTTGGGGCTGAGAGGTTTGGTGAGGTTGGGTGAGCAAACGCAGACCCTTTAAAGTAATACTGCGTGGTTCCCATCCCATGGGTCCCAAATCTCCAGGTTCAAGGGCATCTTCCTACTTCGAAAACATGCATGAGAAACCCAGAAGATGGTACACCGTGTGATCGGGAAAGGTTTCTAAAACGCACCTCATTTCTCATCTCCCTGTGCTCGGGTTCGCCATTCCAGCCGCTTTACTAGCAATCTCCCTCCTTGGAGAATCAGCACCTTTAACCTCCTGTTCCGTACAGGTTGCAATTTGTCCTGAGGATGAACGGGAAGAGGGGGAACCAATGAGACACTAGCTCTAGGTGTTGGGACAGGCACAGGTCACTCTATTTTCCCATCAGGAAGAAGAATTAACCACAGGCTCAGCCTGCCGCCCGGGACCAGAAGAGGGCCTGAAGCAATCCTGCGCTTTTGCGGCCAGCTCCCAAGAAAGCGAGTGGAAAAATGGAGCTCAGGGGCACTGCAATTCACACACCTGCAGAGTTATAAATGATAACTCTCGTCCACAAATATATTGACGGCAGGCAACGAAGAGGATTTGAAAGCAAGGCAGAATTGCAGGAAACAGATTTCAGGAGGTAGATTCGAATCGCCTTTAAAGCACGGGAAAAGCGGCAAAACCTCGACAATGATGCCCTTGGCCAAAAAGGGCGTATGCGTTTTTTCCTGAATATATTCAGGAAAAAACGCATACGCCCTTTTTGGCCAACCAAGCAACCTGGAAAGGCAAATCAGCGCTACAAAGAAGTCTCGCTTCCCATCGGTCAAAAGGGCCATGCTGAATAAAGTGTCAAACCCAGAAATGCAGGACAGGCCATGGAGAAACGGGAGCCTTGCTACGCTGATGGGCGGGATGTAAATTGCCAACAGCCCCTCTGGAGAAGTGTACGGTGTGTCCTGAAACCTCGAAAAAACTCAGCTTAGAGAGCATAGGGCACTTCCACTCATGGGCGTATACATTGGGAAAACTACAAATCAGCAAGACCCAGGCACCCCAAAGTTTAGGGCTGCTCTGTTGACAAGAACCTCCTCTTCGTTACACCTTAAATATCCCAGGAAAGAGAAAACTGGATAAAGAAGTTGTGGTCCTTATGTACAATGGAATATCACTCAGCCATGAAATCAACGTCATAAGGCTAGTAGCAGCATGATGAGTGGATTTAGGTACGACGATTCTAAGTGAAATAAGTCACACAGAAAAAGACACTTATCCTAAGATATCACTTATAGAGGGAATGTAAAAACCGCTACCCTTGAACTGAATTACCAAACAGAACAGAGTCACACGTTTAGAAAACACACTATGGCTGCTTAACGGGAAAGGTGAGGTGGGGTGATGCGTAAAAGAAGGGTTTCAAATTAGCTCAGAGACCGTTCCATAAACCCAATATGTAATAGACACGACCTACTCCTTGCTCAGTGAACTGGACTCAACACCCCCTATTCACCGCCCAAGAATATATCTGACTACTAAGAATCTTACAACCCATGTATTGATATCTCTCTGTAAGTGAGTCAAGTGGGGGTAAAGCGGCATAAACACAGCAGTGAAAAGCAGCTAAACCCCTTTATAAAAATCAATCACTTTGAAAAACCCGTGAAACAAAGACAGTGAAAGAGAGAGAAATTCTTACTAAATTCGTTCAGGGGCTGTGATGCCACCTGGATTGACCATATCTAGACCCACAGCTGATTGAGACATAAGGGTGGACACTCTTGGGGCTGAGAGGTTTGGTGAGGTTGGGTGAGCAAACGCAGACCCTTTAAAGTAATACTGCGTGGTTCCCATCCCATGGGTCCCAAATCTCCAGGTTCAAGGGCATCTTCCTACTTCGAAAACATGCATGAGAAACCCAGAAGATGGTACACCGTGTGATCGGGAAAGGTTTCTAAAACGCACCTCATTTCTCATCTCCCTGTGCTCGGGTTCGCCATTCCAGCCGCTTTACTAGCAATCTCCCTCCTTGGAGAATCAGCACCTTTAACCTCCTGTTCCGTACAGGTTGCAATTTGTCCTGAGGATGAACGGGAAGAGGGGGAACCAATGAGACACTAGCTCTAGGTGTTGGGACAGGCACAGGCCACTCTATTTTCCCATCAGGAAGAAGAATTAACCACAGGCTCAGCCTGCCGCCCGGGACCAGAAGAGGGCCTGAAGCAATCCTGCGCTTTTGCGGCCAGCTCCCAAGAAAGCGAGTGGAAAAATGGAGCTCAGGGGCACTGCAATTCACACACCTGCAGAGTTATGAATGATAACTCTCGTCCACAAATATATTGACGGCAGGCAACGAAGAGGATTTGAAAGCAAGGCAGAATTGCAGGAAACAGATTTCAGGAGGTAGATTCGAATCGCCTTTAAAGCACGGGAAAAGCGGCAAAACCTCGACAATGATGCCCTTGGCCAAAAAGGGCGTATGCGTTTTTTCCTGAATATATTCAGGAAAAAACGCATACGCCCTTTTTGGCCAACCAAGCAACCTGGAAAGGCAAATCAGCGCTACAAAGACGTCTCGCTTCCCATCGGTCAAAAGGGCCATGCTGAATAAAGTGTCAAACCCAGAAATGCAGGACAGGCCATGGAGAAACGGGAGCCTTGCTACGCTGATGGGCGGGATGTAAATTGCCAACAGCCCCTCTGGAGAAGTGTACGGTGTGTCCTGAAACCTCGAAAAAACTCAGCTTAGAGAGCATAGGGCACTTCCACTCATGGGCGTATACATTGGGAAAACTACAAATCAGCAAGACCCAGGCACCCCAAAGTTTAGGGCTGCTCTGTGGACAAGAACCTCCTCTTCGTTACACCTTAAATATCCCAGGAAAGAGAAAAATGGATAAAGAAGTTGTGGTCCTTATGTACAATGGAATATCACTCAGCCATGAAATCAACGTCATAAGGCTAGTAGCAGCATGATGAGTGGATTTAGGTACGACGATTCTAAGTGAAATAAGTCACACAGAAAAAGACACTTATCCTAAGATATCACTTATAGAGGCAATGTAAAAACCGCTACCCTTGAACTGAATTACCAAACAGAACAGAGTCACACGTTTAGAAAACACACTATGGCTGCTTAACGGGAAAGGTGAGGTGGGGTGATGCGTAAAAGAAGGGTTTCAAATTAGCTCAGAGACCGTTCCATAAACCCAATATGTAATAGACACGACCTACTCCTTGCTCAGTGAACTGGACTCAACACCCCCTATTCACCGCCCAAGAATATATCTGACTACTAAGAATCTTACAACCTATGTATTGATATCTCTCTGTAAGTGAGTCAAGTGGGGGTAAAGCGGCATAAACACAGCAGTGAAAAGCAGCTAAACCCCTTTATAAAAATCAATCACTTTGAAAAACCCGTGAAACAAAGACAGTGAAAGAGAGAGAAATTCTTACTAAATTCGTTCAGGGGCTGTGATGCCACCTGGATTGACCATATCTAGACCCACAGCTGATTGAGACATAAGGGTGGACACTCTTGGGGCTGAGAGGTTTGGTGAGGTTGGGTGAGCAAACGCAGACCCTTTAAAGTAATACTGCGTGGTTCCCATCCCATGGGTCCCAAATCTCCAGGTTCAAGGGCATCTTCCTACTTCGAAAACATGCATGAGAAACCCAGAAGATGGTACACCGTGTGATCGGGAAAGGTTTCTAAAACGCACCTCATTTCTCATCTCCCTGTGCTCGGGTTCGCCATTCCAGCCGCTTTACTAGCAATCTCCCTCCTTGGAGAATCAGCACCTTTAACCTCCTGTTCCGTACAGGTTGCAATTTGTCCTGAGGATGAACGGGAAGAGGGGGAACCAATGAGACACTAGCTCTAGGTGTTGGGACAGGCACAGGCCACTCTATTTTCCCATCAGGAAGAAGAATTAACCACAGGCTCAGCCTGCCGCCCGGGACCAGAAGAGGGCCTGAAGCAATCCTGCGCTTTTGCGGCCAGCTCCCAAGAAAGCGAGTGGAAAAATGGAGCTCAGGGGCACTGCAATTCACACACCTGCAGAGTTATGAATGATAACTCTCGTCCACAAATATATTGACGGCAGGCAACGAAGAGGATTTGAAAGCAAGGCAGAATTGCAGGAAACAGATTTCAGGAGGTAGATTCGAATCGCCTTTAAAGCACGGGAAAAGCGGCAAAACCTCGACAATGATGCCCTTGGCCAAAAAGGGCGTATGCGTTTTTTCCTGAATATATTCAGGAAAAAACGCATACGCCCTTTTTGGCCAACCAAGCAACCTGGAAAGGCAAATCAGCGCTACAAAGAAGTCTCGCTTCCCATCGGTCAAAAGGGCCATGCTGAATAAAGTGTCAAACCCAGAAATGCAGGACAGGCCATGGAGAAACGGGAGCCTTGCTACGCTGATGGGCGGGATGTAAATTGCCAACAGCCCCTCTGGAGAAGTGTACGGTGTGTCCTGAAACCTCGAAAAAACTCAGCTTAGAGAGCATAGGGCACTTCCACTCATGGGCGTATACATTGGGAAAACTACAAATCAGCAAGACCCAGGCACCCCAAAGTTTAGGGCTGCTCTGTTGACAAGAACCTCCTCTTCGTTACACCTTAAATATCCCAGGAAAGAGAAAACTGGATAAAGAAGTTGTGGTCCTTATGTACAATGGAATATCACTCAGCCATGAAATCAACGTCATAAGGCTAGTAGCAGCATGATGAGTGGATTTAGGTACGACGATTCTAAGTGAAATAAGTCACACAGAAAAAGACACTTATCCTAAGATATCACTTATAGAGGGAATGTAAAAACCGCTACCCTTGAACTGAATTACCAAACAGAACAGAGTCACACGTTTAGAAAACACACTATGGCTGCTTAACGGGAAAGGTGAGGTGGGGTGATGCGTAAAAGAAGGGTTTCAAATTAGCTCAGAGACCGTTCCATAAACCCAATATGTAATAGACACGACCTACTCCTTGCTCAGTGAACTGGACTCAACACCCCCTATTCACCGCCCAAGAATATATCTGACTACTAAGAATCTTACAACCCATGTATTGATATCTCTCTGTAAGTGAGTCAAGTGGGGGTAAAGCGGCATAAACACAGCAGTGAAAAGCAGCTAAACCCCTTTATAAAAATCAATCACTTTGAAAAACCCGTGAAACAAAGACAGTGAAAGAGAGAGAAATTCTTACTAAATTCGTTCAGGGGCTGTGATGCCACCTGGATTGACCATATCTAGACCCACAGCTGATTGAGACATAAGGGTGGACACTCTTGGGGCTGAGAGGTTTGGTGAGGTTGGGTGAGCAAACGCAGACCCTTTAAAGTAATACTGCGTGGTTCCCATCCCATGGGTCCCAAATCTCCAGGTTCAAGGGCATCTTCCTACTTCGAAAACATGCATGAGAAACCCAGAAGATGGTACACCGTGTGATCGGGAAAGGTTTCTAAAACGCACCTCATTTCTCATCTCCCTGTGCTCGGGTTCGCCATTCCAGCCGCTTTACTAGCAATCTCCCTCCTTGGAGAATCAGCACCTTTAACCTCCTGTTCCGTACAGGTTGCAATTTGTCCTGAGGATGAACGGGAAGAGGGGGAACCAATGAGACACTAGCTCTAGGTGTTGGGACAGGCACAGGCCACTCTATTTTCCCATCAGGAAGAAGAATTAACCACAGGCTCAGCCTGCCGCCCGGGACCAGAAGAGGGCCTGAAGCAATCCTGCGCTTTTGCGGCCAGCTCCCAAGAAAGCGAGTGGAAAAATGGAGCTCAGGGGCACTGCAATTCACACACCTGCAGAGTTATGAATGATAACTCTCGTCCACAAATATATTGACGGCAGGCAACGAAGAGGATTTGAAAGCAAGGCAGAATTGCAGGAAACAGATTTCAGGAGGTAGATTCGAATCGCCTTTAAAGCACGGGAAAAGCGGCAAAACCTCGACAATGATGCCCTTGGCCAAAAAGGGCGTATGCGTTTTTTCCTGAATATATTCAGGAAAAAACGCATACGCCCTTTTTGGCCAACCAAGCAACCTGGAAAGGCAAATCAGCGCTACAAAGAAGTCTCGCTTCCCATCGGTCAAAAGGGCCATGCTGAATAAAGTGTCAAACCCAGAAATGCAGGACAGGCCATGGAGAAACGGGAGCCTTGCTACGCTGATGGGCGGGATGTAAATTGCCAACAGCCCCTCTGGAGAAGTGTACGGTGTGTCCTGAAACCTCGAAAAAACTCAACTTAGAGAGCATAGGGCACTTCCACTCATGGGCGTATACATTGGGAAAACTACAAATCAGCAAGACCCAGGCACCCCAAAGTTTAGGGCTGCTCTGTTGACAAGAACCTCCTCTTCGTTACACCTTAAATATCCCAGGAAAGAGAAAAATGGATAAAGAAGTTGTGGTCCTTATGTACAATGGAATATCACTCAGCCATGAAATCAACGTCATAAGGCTAGTAGCAGCATGATGAGTGGATTTAGGTACGACGATTCTAAGTGAAATAAGTCACACAGAAAAAGACACTTATCCTAAGATATCACTTATAGAGGGAATGTAAAAACCGCTACCCTTGAACTGAATTACCAAACAGAACAGAGTCACACGTTTAGAAAACACACTATGGCTGCTTAACGGGAAAGGTGAGGTGGGGTGATGCGTAAAAGAAGGGTTTCAAATTAGCTCAGAGACCGTTCCATAAACCCAATATGTAATAGACACGACCTACTCCTTGCTCAGTGAACTGGACTCAACACCCCCTATTCACCGCCCAAGAATATATCTGACTAGTAAGAATCTTACAACCTATGTATTGATATCTCTCTGTAAGTGAGTCAAGTGGGGGTAAAGCGGCATAAACACAGCAGTGAAAAGCAGCTAAACCCCTTTATAAAAATCAATCACTTTGAAAAACCCGTGAAACAAAGACAGTGAAAGAGAGAGAAATTCTTACTAAATTCGTTCAGGGGCTGTGATGCCACCTGGATTGACCATATCTAGACCCACAGCTGATTGAGACATAAGGGTGGACACTCTTGGGGCTGAGAGGTTTGGTGAGGTTGGGTGAGCAAACGCAGACCCTTTAAAGTAATACTGCGTGGTTCCCATCCCATGGGTCCCAAATCTCCAGGTTCAAGGGCATCTTCCTACTTCGAAAACATGCATGAGAAACCCAGAAGATGGTACACCGTGTGATCGGGAAAGGTTTCTAAAACGCACCTCATTTCTCATCTCCCTGTGCTCGGGTTCGCCATTCCAGCCGCTTTACTAGCAATCTCCCTCCTTGGAGAATCAGCACCTTTAACCTCCTGTTCCGTACAGGTTGCAATTTGTCCTGAGGATGAACGGGAAGAGGGGGAACCAATGAGACACTAGCTCTAGGTGTTGGGACAGGCACAGGCCACTCTATTTTCCCATCAGGAAGAAGAATTAACCACAGGCTCAGCCTGCCGCCCGGGACCAGAAGAGGGCCTGAAGCAATCCTGCGCTTTTGCGGCCAGCTCCCAAGAAAGCGAGTGGAAAAATGGAGCTCAGGGGCACTGCAATTCACACACCTGCAGAGTTATGAATGATAACTCTCGTCCACAAATATATTGACGGCAGGCAACGAAGAGGATTTGAAAGCAAGGCAGAATTGCAGGAAACAGATTTCAGGAGGTAGATTCGAATCGCCTTTAAAGCACGGGAAAAGCGGCAAAACCTCGACAATGATGCCCTTGGCCAAAAAGGGCGTATGCGTTTTTTCCTGAATATATTCAGGAAAAAACGCATACGCCCTTTTTGGCCAACCAAGCAACCTGGAAAGGCAAATCAGCGCTACAAAGAAGTCTCGCTTCCCATCGGTCAAAAGGGCCATGCTGAATAAAGTGTCAAACCCAGAAATGCAGGACAGGCCATGGAGAAACGGGAGCCTTGCTACGCTGATGGGCGGGATGTAAATTGCCAACAGCCCCTCTGGAGAAGTGTACGGTGTGTCCTGAAACCTCGAAAAAACTCAGCTTAGAGAGCATAGGGCACTTCCACTCATGGGCGTATACATTGGGAAAACTACAAATCAGCAAGACCCAGGCACCCCAAAGTTTAGGGCTGCTCTGTTGACAAGAACCTCCTCTTCGTTACACCTTAAATATCCCAGGAAAGAGAAAACTGGATAAAGAAGTTGTGGTCCTTATGTACAATGGAATATCACTCAGCCATGAAATCAACGTCATAAGGCTAGTAGCAGCATGATGAGTGGATTTAGGTACGACGATTCTAAGTGAAATAAGTCACACAGAAAAAGACACTTATCCTAAGATATCACTTATAGAGGGAATGTAAAAACCGCTACCCTTGAACTGAATTACCAAACAGAACAGAGTCACACGTTTAGAAAACACACTATGGCTGCTTAACGGGAAAGGTGAGGTGGGGTGATGCGTAAAAGAAGGGTTTCAAATTAGCTCAGAGACCGTTCCATAAACCCAATATGTAATAGACACGACCTACTCCTTGCTCAGTGAACTGGACTCAACACCCCCTATTCACCGCCCAAGAATATATCTGACTACTAAGAATCTTACAACCTATGTATTGATATCTCTCTGTAAGTGAGTCAAGTGGGGGTAAAGCGGCATAAACACAGCAGTGAAAAGCAGCTAAACCCCTTTATAAAAATCAATCACTTTGAAAAACCCGTGAAACAAAGACAGTGAAAGAGAGAGAAATTCTTACTAAATTCGTTCAGGGGCTGTGATGCCACCTGGATTGACCATATCTAGACCCACAGCTGATTGAGACATAAGGGTGGACACTCTTGGGGCTGAGAGGTTTGGTGAGGTTGGGTGAGCAAACGCAGACCCTTTAAAGTAATACTGCGTGGTTCCCATCCCATGGGTCCCAAATCTCCAGGTTCAAGGGCATCTTCCTACTTCGAAAACATGCATGAGAAACCCAGAAGATGGTACACCGTGTGATCGGGAAAGGTTTCTAAAACGCACCTCATTTCTCATCTCCCTGTGCTCGGGTTCGCCATTCCAGCCGCTTTACTAGCAATCTCCCTCCTTGGAGAATCAGCACCTTTAACCTCCTGTTCCGTACAGGTTGCAATTTGTCCTGAGGATGAACGGGAAGAGGGGGAACCAATGAGACACTAGCTCTAGGTGTTGGGACAGGCACAGGCCACTCTATTTTCCCATCAGGAAGAAGAATTAACCACAGGCTCAGCCTGCCGCCCGGGACCAGAAGAGGGCCTGAAGCAATCCTGCGCTTTTGCGGCCAGCTCCCAAGAAAGCGAGTGGAAAAATGGAGCTCAGGGGCACTGCAATTCACACACCTGCAGAGTTATGAATGATAACTCTCGTCCACAAATATATTGACGGCAGGCAACGAAGAGGATTTGAAAGCAAGGCAGAATTGCAGGAAACAGATTTCAGGAGGTAGATTCGAATCGCCTTTAAAGCACGGGAAAAGCGGCAAAACCTCGACAATGATGCCCTTGGCCAAAAAGGGCGTATGCGTTTTTTCCTGAATATATTCAGGAAAAAACGCATACGCCCTTTTTGGCCAACCAAGCAACCTGGAAAGGCAAATCAGCGCTACAAAGAAGTCTCGCTTCCCATCGGTCAAAAGGGCCATGCTGAATAAAGTGTCAAACCCAGAAATGCAGGACAGGCCATGGAGAAACGGGAGCCTTGCTACGCTGATGGGCGGGATGTAAATTGCCAACAGCCCCTCTGGAGAAGTGTACGGTGTGTCCTGAAACCTCGAAAAAACTCAGCTTAGAGAGCATAGGGCACTTCCACTCATGGGCGTATACATTGGGAAAACTACAAATCAGCAAGACCCAGGCACCCCAAAGTTTAGGGCTGCTCTGTTGACAAGAACCTCCTCTTCGTTACACCTTAAATATCCCAGGAAAGAGAAAAATGGATAAAGAAGTTGTGGTCCTTATGTACAATGGAATATCACTCAGCCATGAAATCAACGTCATAAGGCTAGTAGCAGCATGATGAGTGGATTTAGGTACGACGATTCTAAGTGAAATAAGTCACACAGAAAAAGACACTTATCCTAAGATATCACTTATAGAGGGAATGTAAAAACCGCTACCCTTGAACTGAATTACCAAACAGAACAGAGTCACACGTTTAGAAAACACACTATGGCTGCTTAACGGGAAAGGTGAGGTGGGGTGATGCGTAAAAGAAGGGTTTCAAATTAGCTCAGAGACCGTTCCATAAACCCAATATGTAATAGACACGACCTACTCCTTGCTCAGTGAACTGGACTCAACACCCCCTATTCACCGCCCAAGAATATATCTGACTAGTAAGAATCTTACAACCTATGTATTGATATCTCTCTGTAAGTGAGTCAAGTGGGGGTAAAGCGGCATAAACACAGCAGTGAAAAGCAGCTAAACCCCTTTATAAAAATCAATCACTTTGAAAAACCCGTGAAACAAAGACAGTGAAAGAGAGAGAAATTCTTACTAAATTCGTTCAGGGGCTGTGATGCCACCTGGATTGACCATATCTAGACCCACAGCTGATTGAGACATAAGGGTGGACACTCTTGGGGCTGAGAGGTTTGGTGAGGTTGGGTGAGCAAACGCAGACCCTTTAAAGTAATACTGCGTGGTTCCCATCCCATGGGTCCCAAATCTCCAGGTTCAAGGGCATCTTCCTACTTCGAAAACATGCATGAGAAACCCAGAAGATGGTACACCGTGTGATCGGGAAAGGTTTCTAAAACGCACCTCATTTCTCATCTCCCTGTGCTCGGGTTCGCCATTCCAGCCGCTTTACTAGCAATCTCCCTCCTTGGAGAATCAGCACCTTTAACCTCCTGTTCCGTACAGGTTGCAATTTGTCCTGAGGATGAACGGGAAGAGGGGGAACCAATGAGACACTAGCTCTAGGTGTTGGGACAGGCACAGGCCACTCTATTTTCCCATCAGGAAGAAGAATTAACCACAGGCTCAGCCTGCCGCCCGGGACCAGAAGAGGGCCTGAAGCAATCCTGCGCTTTTGCGGCCAGCTCCCAAGAAAGCGAGTGGAAAAATGGAGCTCAGGGGCACTGCAATTCACACACCTGCAGAGTTATGAATGATAACTCTCGTCCACAAATATATTGACGGCAGGCAACGAAGAGGATTTGAAAGCAAGGCAGAATTGCAGGAAACAGATTTCAGGAGGTAGATTCGAATCGCCTTTAAAGCACGGGAAAAGCGGCAAAACCTCGACAATGATGCCCTTGGCCAAAAAGGGCGTATGCGTTTTTTCCTGAATATATTCAGGAAAAAACGCATACGCCCTTTTTGGCCAACCAAGCAACCTGGAAAGGCAAATCAGCGCTACAAAGAAGTCTCGCTTCCCATCGGTCAAAAGGGCCATGCTGAATAAAGTGTCAAACCCAGAAATGCAGGACAGGCCATGGAGAAACGGGAGCCTTGCTACGCTGATGGGCGGGATGTAAATTGCCAACAGCCCCTCTGGAGAAGTGTACGGTGTGTCCTGAAACCTCGAAAAAACTCAGCTTAGAGAGCATAGGGCACTTCCACTCATGGGCGTATACATTGGGAAAACTACAAATCAGCAAGACCCAGGCACCCCAAAGTTTAGGGCTGCTCTGTTGACAAGAACCTCCTCTTCGTTACACCTTAAATATCCCAGGAAAGAGAAAACTGGATAAAGAAGTTGTGGTCCTTATGTACAATGGAATATCACTCAGCCATGAAATCAACGTCATAAGGCTAGTAGCAGCATGATGAGTGGATTTAGGTACGACGATTCTAAGTGAAATAAGTCACACAGAAAAAGACACTTATCCTAAGATATCACTTATAGAGGGAATGTAAAAACCGCTACCCTTGAACTGAATTACCAAACAGAACAGAGTCACACGTTTAGAAAACACACTATGGCTGCTTAACGGGAAAGGTGAGGTGGGGTGATGCGTAAAAGAAGGGTTTCAAATTAGCTCAGAGACCGTTCCATAAACCCAATATGTAATAGACACGACCTACTCCTTGCTCAGTGAACTGGACTCAACACCCCCTATTCACCGCCCAAGAATATATCTGACTAGTAAGAATCTTACAACCTATGTATTGATATCTCTCTGTAAGTGAGTCAAGTGGGGGTAAAGCGGCATAAACACAGCAGTGAAAAGCAGCTAAACCCCTTTATAAAAATCAATCACTTTGAAAAACCCGTGAAACAAAGACAGTGAAAGAGAGAGAAATTCTTACTAAATTCGTTCAGGGGCTGTGATGCCACCTGGATTGACCATATCTAGACCCACAGCTGATTGAGACATAAGGGTGGACACTCTTGGGGCTGAGAGGTTTGGTGAGGTTGGGTGAGCAAACGCAGACCCTTTAAAGTAATACTGCGTGGTTCCCATCCCATGGGTCCCAAATCTCCAGGTTCAAGGGCATCTTCCTACTTCGAAAACATGCATGAGAAACCCAGAAGATGGTACACCGTGTGATCGGGAAAGGTTTCTAAAACGCACCTCATTTCTCATCTCCCTGTGCTCGGGTTCGCCATTCCAGCCGCTTTACTAGCAATCTCCCTCCTTGGAGAATCAGCACCTTTAACCTCCTGTTCCGTACAGGTTGCAATTTGTCCTGAGGATGAACGGGAAGAGGGGGAACCAATGAGACACTAGCTCTAGGTGTTGGGACAGGCACAGGCCACTCTATTTTCCCATCAGGAAGAAGAATTAACCACAGGCTCAGCCTGCCGCCCGGGACCAGAAGAGGGCCTGAAGCAATCCTGCGCTTTTGCGGCCAGCTCCCAAGAAAGCGAGTGGAAAAATGGAGCTCAGGGGCACTGCAATTCACACACCTGCAGAGTTATGAATGATAACTCTCGTCCACAAATATATTGACGGCAGGCAACGAAGAGGATTTGAAAGCAAGGCAGAATTGCAGGAAACAGATTTCAGGAGGTAGATTCGAATCGCCTTTAAAGCACGGGAAAAGCGGCAAAACCTCGACAATGATGCCCTTGGCCAAAAAGGGCGTATGCGTTTTTTCCTGAATATATTCAGGAAAAAACGCATACGCCCTTTTTGGCCAACCAAGCAACCTGGAAAGGCAAATCAGCGCTACAAAGAAGTCTCGCTTCCCATCGGTCAAAAGGGCCATGCTGAATAAAGTGTCAAACCCAGAAATGCAGGACAGGCCATGGAGAAACGGGAGCCTTGCTACGCTGATGGGCGGGATGTAAATTGCCAACAGCCCCTCTGGAGAAGTGTACGGTGTGTCCTGAAACCTCGAAAAAACTCAGCTTAGAGAGCATAGGGCACTTCCACTCATGGGCGTATACATTGGGAAAACTACAAATCAGCAAGACCCAGGCACCCCAAAGTTTAGGGCTGCTCTGTTGACAAGAACCTCCTCTTCGTTACACCTTAAATATCCCAGGAAAGAGAAAAATGGATAAAGAAGTTGTGGTCCTTATGTACAATGGAATATCACTCAGCCATGAAATCAACGTCATAAGGCTAGTAGCAGCATGATGAGTGGATTTAGGTACGACGATTCTAAGTGAAATAAGTCACACAGAAAAAGACACTTATCCTAAGATATCACTTATAGAGGGAATGTAAAAACCGCTACCCTTGAACTGAATTACAAAACAGAACAGAGTCACACGTTTAGAAAACACACTATGGCTGCTTAACGGGAAAGGTGAGGTGGGGTGATGCGTAAAAGAAGGGTTTCAAATTAGCTCAGAGACCGTTCCATAAACCCAATATGTAATAGACACGACCTACTCCTTGCTCAGTGAACTGGACTCAACACCCCCTATTCACCGCCCAAGAATATATCTGACTACTAAGAATCTTACAACCTATGTATTGATATCTCTCTGTAAGTGAGTCAAGTGGGGGTAAAGCGGCATAAACACAGCAGTGAAAAGCAGCTAAACCCCTTTATAAAAATCAATCACTTTGAAAAACCCGTGAAACAAAGACAGTGAAAGAGAGAGAAATTCTTACTAAATTCGTTCAGGGGCTGTGATGCCACCTGGATTGACCATATCTAGACCCACAGCTGATTGAGACATAAGGGTGGACACTCTTGGGGCTGAGAGGTTTGGTGAGGTTGGGTGAGCAAACGCAGACCCTTTAAAGTAATACTGCGTGGTTCCCATCCCATGGGTCCCAAATCTCCAGGTTCAAGGGCATCTTCCTACTTCGAAAACATGCATGAGAAACCCAGAAGATGGTACACCGTGTGATCGGGAAAGGTTTCTAAAACGCACCTCATTTCTCATCTCCCTGTGCTCGGGTTCGCCATTCCAGCCGCTTTACTAGCAATCTCCCTCCTTGGAGAATCAGCACCTTTAACCTCCTGTTCCGTACAGGTTGCAATTTGTCCTGAGGATGAACGGGAAGAGGGGGAACCAATGAGACACTAGCTCTAGGTGTTGGGACAGGCACAGGCCACTCTATTTTCCCATCAGGAAGAAGAATTAACCACAGGCTCAGCCTGCCGCCCGGGACCAGAAGAGGGCCTGAAGCAATCCTGCGCTTTTGCGGCCAGCTCCCAAGAAAGCGAGTGGAAAAATGGAGCTCAGGGGCACTGCAATTCACACACCTGCAGAGTTATGAATGATAACTCTCGTCCACAAATATATTGACGGCAGGCAACGAAGAGGATTTGAAAGCAAGGCAGAATTGCAGGAAACAGATTTCAGGAGGTAGATTCGAATCGCCTTTAAAGCACGGGAAAAGCGGCAAAACCTCGACAATGATGCCCTTGGCCAAAAAGGGCGTATGCGTTTTTTCCTGAATATATTCAGGAAAAAACGCATACGCCCTTTTTGGCCAACCAAGCAACCTGGAAAGGCAAATCAGCGCTACAAAGAAGTCTCGCTTCCCATCGGTCAAAAGGGCCATGCTGAATAAAGTGTCAAACCCAGAAATGCAGGACAGGCCATGGAGAAACGGGAGCCTTGCTACGCTGATGGGCGGGATGTAAATTGCCAACAGCCCCTCTGGAGAAGTGTACGGTGTGTCCTGAAACCTCGAAAAAACTCAGCTTAGAGAGCATAGGGCACTTCCACTCATGGGCGTATACATTGGGAAAACTACAAATCAGCAAGACCCAGGCACCCCAAAGTTTAGGGCTGCTCTGTTGACAAGAACCTCCTCTTCGTTACACCTTAAATATCCCAGGAAAGAGAAAACTGGATAAAGAAGTTGTGGTCCTTATGTACAATGGAATATCACTCAGCCATGAAATCAACGTCATAAGGCTAGTAGCAGCATGATGAGTGGATTTAGGTACGACGATTCTAAGTGAAATAAGTCACACAGAAAAAGACACTTATCCTAAGATATCACTTATAGAGGGAATGTAAAAACCGCTACCCTTGAACTGAATTACCAAACAGAACAGAGTCACACGTTTAGAAAACACACTATGGCTGCTTAACGGGAAAGGTGAGGTGGGGTGATGCGTAAAAGAAGGGTTTCAAATTAGCTCAGAGACCGTTCCATAAACCCAATATGTAATAGACACGACCTACTCCTTGCTCAGTGAACTGGACTCAACACCCCCTATTCACCGCCCAAGAATATATCTGACTAGTAAGAATCTTACAACCTATGTATTGATATCTCTCTGTAAGTGAGTCAAGTGGGGGTAAAGCGGCATAAACACAGCAGTGAAAAGCAGCTAAACCCCTTTATAAAAATCAATCACTTTGAAAAACCCGTGAAACAAAGACAGTGAAAGAGAGAGAAATTCTTACTAAATTCGTTCAGGGGCTGTGATGCCACCTGGATTGACCATATCTAGACCCACAGCTGATTGAGACATAAGGGTGGACACTCTTGGGGCTGAGAGGTTTGGTGAGGTTGGGTGAGCAAACGCAGACCCTTTAAAGTAATACTGCGTGGTTCCCATCCCATGGGTCCCAAATCTCCAGGTTCAAGGGCATCTTCCTACTTCGAAAACATGCATGAGAAACCCAGAAGATGGTACACCGTGTGATCGGGAAAGGTTTCTAAAACGCACCTCATTTCTCATCTCCCTGTGCTCGGGTTCGCCATTCCAGCCGCTTTACTAGCAATCTCCCTCCTTGGAGAATCAGCACCTTTAACCTCCTGTTCCGTACAGGTTGCAATTTGTCCTGAGGATGAACGGGAAGAGGGGGAACCAATGAGACACTAGCTCTAGGTGTTGGGACAGGCACAGGCCACTCTATTTTCCCATCAGGAAGAAGAATTAACCACAGGCTCAGCCTGCCGCCCGGGACCAGAAGAGGGCCTGAAGAATTCCTGCGCTTTTGCGGCCAGCTCCCAAGAAAGCGAGTGGAAAAATGGAGCTCAGGGGCACTGCAATTCACACACCTGCAGAGTTATGAATGATAACTCTCGTCCACAAATATATTGACGGCAGGCAACGAAGAGGATTTGAAAGCAAGGCAGAATTGCAGGAAACAGATTTCAGGAGGTAGATTCGAATCGCCTTTAAAGCACGGGAAAAGCGGCAAAACCTCGACAATGATGCCCTTGGCCAAAAAGGGCGTATGCGTTTTTTCCTGAATATATTCAGGAAAAAACGCATACGCCCTTTTTGGCCAACCAAGCAACCTGGAAAGGCAAATCAGCGCTACAAAGAAGTCTCGCTTCCCATCGGTCAAAAGGGCCATGCTGAATAAAGTGTCAAACCCAGAAATGCAGGACAGGCCATGGAGAAACGGGAGCCTTGCTACGCTGATGGGCGGGATGTAAATTGCCAACAGCCCCTCTGGAGAAGTGTACGGTGTGTCCTGAAACATCGAAAAAACTCAGCTTAGAGAGCATAGGGCACTTCCACTCATGGGCGTATACATTGGGAAAACTACAAATCAGCAAGACCCAGGCACCCCAAAGTTTAGGGCTGCTCTGTGGACAAGAACCTCCTCTTCGGTACACCTTAAATATCCCAGGAAAGAGAAAAATGGATAAAGAAGTTGTGGTCCTTATGTACAATGGAATATCACTCAGCCATGAAATCAACGTCATAAGGCTAGTAGCAGCATGATGAGTGGATTTAGGTACGACGATTCTAAGTGAAATAAGTCACACAGAAAAAGACACTTATCCTAAGATATCACTTATAGAGGGAATGTAAAAACCGCTACCCTTGAACTGAATTACAAAACAGAACAGAGTCACACGTTTAGAAAACACACTATGGCTGCTTAACGGGAAAGGTGAGGTGGGGTGATGCGTAAAAGAAGGGTTTCAAATTAGCTCAGAGACCGTTCCATAAACCCAATATGTAATAGACACGACCTACTCCTTGCTCAGTGAACTGGACTCAACACCCCCTATTCACCGCCCAAGAATATATCTGACTAGTAAGAATCTTACAACCTATGTATTGATATCTCTCTGTAAGTGAGTCAAGTGGGGGTAAAGCGGCATAAACACAGCAGTGAAAAGCAGCTAAACCCCTTTATAAAAATCAATCACTTTGAAAAACCCGTGAAACAAAGACAGTGAAAGAGAGAGAAATTCTTACTAAATTCGTTCAGGGGCTGTGATGCCACCTGGATTGACCATATCTAGACCCACAGCTGATTGAGACATAAGGGTGGACACTCTTGGGGCTGAGAGGTTTGGTGAGGTTGGGTGAGCAAACGCAGACCCTTTAAAGTAATACTGCGTGGTTCCCATCCCATGGGTCCCAAATCTCCAGGTTCAAGGGCATCTTCCTACTTCGAAAACATGCATGAGAAACCCAGAAGATGGTACACCGTGTGATCGGGAAAGGTTTCTAAAACGCACCTCATTTCTCATCTCCCTGTGCTCGGGTTCGCCATTCCAGCCGCTTTACTAGCAATCTCCCTCCTTGGAGAATCAGCACCTTTAACCTCCTGTTCCGTACAGGTTGCAATTTGTCCTGAGGATGAACGGGAAGAGGGGGAACCAATGAGACACTAGCTCTAGGTGTTGGGACAGGCACAGGCCACTCTATTTTCCCATCAGGAAGAAGAATTAACCACAGGCTCAGCCTGCCGCCCGGGACCAGAAGAGGGCCTGAAGCAATCCTGCGCTTTTGCGGCCAGCTCCCAAGAAAGCGAGTGGAAAAATGGAGCTCAGGGGCACTGCAATTCACAAACCTGCAGAGTTATGAATGATAACTCTCGTCCACAAATATATTGACGGCAGGCAACGAAGAGGATTTGAAAGCAAGGCAGAATTGCAGGAAACAGATTTCAGGAGGTAGATTCGAATCGCCTTTAAAGCACGGGAAAAGCGGCAAAACCTCGACAATGATGCCCTTGGCCAAAAAGGGCGTATGCGTTTTTTCCTGAATATATTCAGGAAAAAACGCATACGCCCTTTTTGGCCAACCAAGCAACCTGGAAAGGCAAATCAGCGCTACAAAGAAGTCTCGCTTCCCATCGGTCAAAAGGGCCATGCTGAATAAAGTGTCAAACCCAGAAATGCAGGACAGGCCATGGAGAAACGGGAGCCTTGCTACGCTGATGGGCGGGATGTAAATTGCCAACAGCCCCTCTGGAGAAGTGTACGGTGTGTCCTGAAACCTCGAAAAAACTCAGCTTAGAGAGCATAGGGCACTTCCACTCATGGGCGTATACATTGGGAAAACTACAAATCAGCAAGACCCAGGCACCCCAAAGTTTAGGGCTGCTCTGTGGACAAGAACCTCCTCTTCGGTACACCTTAAATATCCCAGGAAAGAGAAAAATGGATAAAGAAGTTGTGGTCCTTATGTACAATGGAATATCACTCAGCCATGAAATCAACGTCATAAGGCTAGTAGCAGCATGATGAGTGGATTTAGGTACGACGATTCTAAGTGAAATAAGTCACACAGAAAAAGACACTTATCCTAAGATATCACTTATAGAGGGAATGTAAAAACCGCTACCCTTGAACTGAATTACCAAACAGAACAGAGTCACACGTTTAGAAAACACACTATGGCTGCTTAACGGGAAAGGTGAGGTGGGGTGATGCGTAAAAGAAGGGTTTCAAATTAGCTCAGAGACCGTTCCATAAACCCAATATGTAATAGACACGACCTACTCCTTGCTCAGTGAACTGGACTCAACACCCCCTATTCACCGCCCAAGAATATATCTGACTAGTAAGAATCTTACAACCTATGTATTGATATCTCTCTGTAAGTGAGTCAAGTGGGGGTAAAGCGGCATAAACACAGCAGTGAAAAGCAGCTAAACCCCTTTATAAAAATCAATCACTTTGAAAAACCCGTGAAACAAAGACAGTGAAAGAGAGAGAAATTCTTACTAAATTCGTTCAGGGGCTGTGATGCCACCTGGATTGACCATATCTAGACCCACAGCTGATTGAGACATAAGGGTGGACACTCTTGGGGCTGAGAGGTTTGGTGAGGTTGGGTGAGCAAACACAGACCCTTTAAAGTAATACTGCGTGGTTCCCATCCCATGGGTCCCAAATCTCCAGGTTCAAGGGCATCTTCCTACTTCGAAAACATGCATGAGAAACCCAGAAGATGGTACACCGTGTGATCGGGAAAGGTTTCTAAAACGCACCTCATTTCTCATCTCCCTGTGCTCGGGTTCGCCATTCCAGCCGCTTTACTAGCAATCTCCCTCCTTGGAGAATCAGCACCTTTAACCTCCTGTTCCGTACAGGTTGCAATTTGTCCTGAGGATGAACGGGAAGAGGGGGAACCAATGAGACACTAGCTCTAGGTGTTGGGACAGGCACAGGCCACTCTATTTTCCCATCAGGAAGAAGAATTAACCACAGGCTCAGCCTGCCGCCCGGGACCAGAAGAGGGCCTGAAGCAATCCTGCGCTTTTGCGGCCAGCTCCCAAGAAAGCGAGTGGAAAAATGGAGCTCAGGGGCACTGCAATTCACACACCTGCAGAGTTATGAATGATAACTCTCGTCCACAAATATATTGACGGCAGGCAACGAAGAGGATTTGAAAGCAAGGCAGAATTGCAGGAAACAGATTTCAGGAGGTAGATTCGAATCGCCTTTAAAGCACGGGAAAAGCGGCAAAACCTCGACAATGATGCCCTTGGCCAAAAAGGGCGTATGCGTTTTTTCCTGAATATATTCAGGAAAAAACGCATACGCCCTTTTTGGCCAACCAAGCAACCTGGAAAGGCAAATCAGCGCTACAAAGAAGTCTCGCTTCCCATCGGTCAAAAGGGCCATGCTGAATAAAGTGTCAAACCCAGAAATGCAGGACAGGCCATGGAGAAACGGGAGCCTTGCTACGCTGATGGGCGGGATGTAAATTGCCAACAGCCCCTCTGGAGAAGTGTACGGTGTGTCCTGAAACCTCGAAAAAACTCAACTTAGAGAGCATAGGGCACTTCCACTCATGGGCGTATACATTGGGAAAACTACAAATCAGCAAGACCCAGGCACCCCAAAGTTTAGGGCTGCTCTGTGGACAAGAACCTCCTCTTCGTTACACCTTAAATATCCCAGGAAAGAGAAAAATGGATAAAGAAGTTGTGGTCCTTATGTACAATGGAATATCACTCAGCCATGAAATCAACGTCATAAGGCTAGTAGCAGCATGATGAGTGGATTTAGGTACGACGATTCTAAGTGAAATAAGTCACACAGAAAAAGACACTTATCCTAAGATATCACTTATAGAGGGAATGTAAAAACCGCTACCCTTGAACTGAATTACCAAACAGAACAGAGTCACACGTTTAGAAAACACACTATGGCTGCTTAACGGGAAAGGTGAGGTGGGGTGATGCGTAAAAGAAGGGTTTCAAATTAGCTCAGAGACCGTTCCATAAACCCAATATGTAATAGACACGACCTACTCCTTGCTCAGTGAACTGGACTCAACACCCCCTATTCACCGCCCAAGAATATATCTGACTAGTAAGAATCTTACAACCTATGTATTGATATCTCTCTGTAAGTGAGTCAAGTGGGGGTAAAGCGGCATAAACACAGCAGTGAAAAGCAGCTAAACCCCTTTATAAAAATCAATCACTTTGAAAAACCCGTGAAACAAAGACAGTGAAAGAGAGAGAAATTCTTACTAAATTCGTTCAGGGGCTGTGATGCCACCTGGATTGACCATATCTAGACCCACAGCTGATTGAGACATAAGGGTGGACACTCTTGGGGCTGAGAGGTTTGGTGAGGTTGGGTGAGCAAACGCAGACCCTTTAAAGTAATACTGCGTGGTTCCCATCCCATGGGTCCCAAATCTCCAGGTTCAAGGGCATCTTCCTACTTCGAAAACATGCATGAGAAACCCAGAAGATGGTACACCGTGTGATCGGGAAAGGTTTCTAAAACGCACCTCATTTCTCATCTCCCTGTGCTCGGGTTCGCCATTCCAGCCGCTTTACTAGCAATCTCCCTCCTTGGAGAATCAGCACCTTTAACCTCCTGTTCCGTACAGGTTGCAATTTGTCCTGAGGATGAACGGGAAGAGGGGGAACCAATGAGACACTAGCTCTAGGTGTTGGGACAGGCACAGGTCACTCTATTTTCCCATCAGGAAGAAGAATTAACCACAGGCTCAGCCTGCCGCCCGGGACCAGAAGAGGGCCTGAAGCAATCCTGCGCTTTTGCGGCCAGCTCCCAAGAAAGCGAGTGGAAAAATGGAGCTCAGGGGCACTGCAATTCACACACCTGCAGAGTTATGAATGATAACTCTCGTCCACAAATATATTGACGGCAGGCAACGAAGAGGATTTGAAAGCAAGGCAGAATTGCAGGAAACAGATTTCAGGAGGTAGATTCGAATCGCCTTTAAAGCACGGGAAAAGCGGCAAAACCTCGACAATGATGCCCTTGGCCAAAAAGGGCGTATGCGTTTTTTCCTGAATATATTCAGGAAAAAACGCATACGCCCTTTTTGGCCAACCAAGCAACCTGGAAAGGCAAATCAGCGCTACAAAGAAGTCTCGCTTCCCATCGGTCAAAAGGGCCATGCTGAATAAAGTGTCAAACCCAGAAATGCAGGACAGGCCATGGAGAAACGGGAGCCTTGCTACGCTGATGGGCGGGATGTAAATTGCCAACAGCCCCTCTGGAGAAGTGTACGGTGTGTCCTGAAACCTCAAAAAAACTCAGCTTAGAGAGCATAGGGCACTTCCACTCATGGGCGTATACATTGGGAAAACTACAAATCAGCAAGACCCAGGCACCCCAAAGTTTAGGGCTGCTCTGTTGACAAGAACCTCCTCTTCGTTACACCTTAAATATCCCAGGAAAGGGAAAAATGGATAAAGAAGTTGTGGTCCTTATGTACAATGGAATATCACTCAGCCATGAAATCAACGTCATAAGGCTAGTAGCAGCATGATGAGTGGATTTAGGTACGACGATTCTAAGTGAAATAAGTCACACAGAAAAAGACACTTATCCTAAGATATCACTTATAGAGGGAATGTAAAAACCGCTACCCTTGAACTGAATTACAAAACAGAACAGAGTCACACGTTTAGAAAACACACTATGGCTGCTTAACGGGAAAGGTGAGGTGGGGTGATGCGTAAATGAAGGGTTTCAAATTGGCTCAGAGACCGTTCCATAAACCCAATATGTAATAGACACGACCTACTCCTTGCTCAGTGAACTGGACTCAACACCCCCTATTCACCGCCCAAGAATATATCTGACTAGTAAGAATCTTACAACCTATGTATTGATATCTCTCTGTAAGTGAGTCAAGTGGGTGTAAAGCGGCATAAACACAGCAGTGAAAAGCAGCTAAACCCCTTTATAAAAATCAATCACTTTGAAAAACCCGTGAAACAAAGACAGTGAAAGAGAGAGAAATTCTTACTAAATTCGTTCAGGGGCTGTGATGCCACCTGGATTGACCATATCTAGACCCACAGCTGATTGAGACATAAGGGTGGACACTCTTGGGGCTGAGAGGTTTGGTGAGGTTGGGTGAGCAAACGCAGACCCTTTAAAGTAATACTGCGTGGTTCCCATCCCATGGGTCCCAAATCTCCAGGTTCAAGGGCATCTTCCTACTTCGAAAACATGCATGAGAAACCCAGAAGATGGTACACCGTGTGATCGGGAAAGGTTTCTAAAACGCACCTCATTTCTCATCTCCCTGTGCTCGGGTTCGCCATTCCAGCCGCTTTACTAGCAATCTCCCTCCTTGGAGAATCAGCACCTTTAACCTCCTGTTCCGTACAGGTTGCAATTTGTCCTGAGGATGAACGGGAAGAGGGGGAACCAATGAGACACTAGCTCTAGGTGTTGGGACAGGCACAGGCCACTCTATTTTCCCATCAGGAAGAAGAATTAACCACAGGCTCAGCCTGCCGCCCGGGACCAGAAGAGGGCCTGAAGCAATCCTGCGCTTTTGCGGCCAGCTCCCAAGAAAGCGAGTGGAAAAATGGAGCTCAGGGGCACTGCAATTCACACACCTGCAGAGTTATGAATGATAACTCTCGTCCACAAATATATTGACGGCAGGCAACGAAGAGGATTTGAAAGCAAGGCAGAATTGCAGGAAACAGATTTCAGGAGGTAGATTCGAATCGCCTTTAAAGCACGGGAAAAGCGGCAAAACCTCGACAATGATGCCCTTGGCCAAAAAGGGCGTATGCGTTTTTTCCTGAATATATTCAGGAAAAAACGCATACGCCCTTTTTGGCCAACCAAGCAACCTGGAAAGGCAAATGAGCGCTACAAAGAAGTCTCGCTTCCCATCGGTCAAAAGGGCCATGCTGAATAAAGTGTCAAACCCAGAAATGCAGGACAGGCCATGGAGAAACGGGAGCCTTGCTACGCTGATGGGCGGGATGTAAATTGCCAACAGCCCCTCTGGAGAAGTGTACGGTGTGTCCTGAAACCTCGAAAAAACTCAGCTTAGAGAGCATAGGGCACTTCCACTCATGGGCGTATACATTGGGAAAACTACAAATCAGCAAGACCCAGGCACCCCAAAGTTTAGGGCTGCTCTGTTGACAAGAACCTCCTCTTCGTTACACCTTAAATATCCCAGGAAAGGGAAAAATGGATAAAGAAGTTGTGGTCCTTATGTACAATGGAATATCACTCAGCCATGAAATCAACGTCATAAGGCTAGTAGCAGCATGATGAGTGGATTTAGGTACGACGATTCTAAGTGAAATAAGTCACACAGAAAAAGACACTTATCCTAAGATATCACTTATAGAGGGAATGTAAAAACCGCTACCCTTGAACTGAATTACAAAACAGAACAGAGTCACACGTTTAGAAAACACACTATGGCTGCTTAACGGGAAAGGTGAGGTGGGGTGATGCGTAAATGAAGGGTTTCAAATTGGCTCAGAGACCGTTCCATAAACCCAATATGTAATAGACACGACCTACTCCTTGCTCAGTGAACTGGACTCAACACCCCCTATTCACCGCCCAAGAATATATCTGACTAGTAAGAATCTTACAACCTATGTATTGATATCTCTCTGTAAGTGAGTCAAGTGGGGGTAAAGCGGCATAAACACAGCAGTGAAAAGCAGCTAAACCCCTTTATAAAAATCAATCACTTTGAAAAACCCGTGAAACAAAGACAGTGAAAGAGAGAGAAATTCTTACTAAATTCGTTCAGGGGCTGTGATGCCACCTGGATTGACCATATCTAGACCCACAGCTGATTGAGACATAAGGGTGGACACTCTTGGGGCTGAGAGGTTTGGTGAGGTTGGGTGAGCAAACGCAGACCCTTTAAAGTAATACTGCGTGGTTCCCATCCCATGGGTCCCAAATCTCCAGGTTCAAGGGCATCTTCCTACTTCGAAAACATGCATGAGAAACCCAGAAGATGGTACACCGTGTGATCGGGAAAGGTTTCTAAAACGCACCTCATTTCTCATCTCCCTGTGCTCGGGTTCGCCATTCCAGCCGCTTTACTAGCAATCTCCCTCCTTGGAGAATCAGCACCTTTAACCTCCTGTTCCGTACAGGTTGCAATTTGTCCTGAGGATGAACGGGAAGAGGGGGAACCAATGAGACACTAGCTCTAGGTGTTGGGACAGGCACAGGTCACTCTATTTTCCCATCAGGAAGAAGAATTAACCACAGGCTCAGCCTGCCGCCCGGGACCAGAAGAGGGCCTGAAGCAATCCTGCGCTTTTGCGGCCAGCTCCCAAGAAAGCGAGTGGAAAAATGGAGCTCAGGGGCACTGCAATTCACACACCTGCAGAGTTATGAATGATAACTCTCGTCCACAAATATATTGACGGCAGGCAACGAAGAGGATTTGAAAGCAAGGCAGAATTGCAGGAAACAGATTTCAGGAGGTAGATTCGAATCGCCTTTAAAGCACGGGAAAAGCGGCAAAACCTCGACAATGATGCCCTTGGCCAAAAAGGGCGTATGCGTTTTTTCCTGAATATATTCAGGAAAAAACGCATACGCCCTTTTTGGCCAACCAAGCAACCTGGAAAGGCAAATCAGCGCTACAAAGAAGTCTCGCTTCCCATCGGTCAAAAGGGCCATGCTGAATAAAGTGTCAAACCCAGAAATGCAGGACAGGCCATGGAGAAACGGGAGCCTTGCTACGCTGATGGGCGGGATGTAAATTGCCAACAGCCCCTCTGGAGAAGTGTACGGTGTGTCCTGAAACCTCGAAAAAACTCAGCTTAGAGAGCATAGGGCACTTCCACTCATGGGCGTATACATTGGGAAAACTACAAATCAGCAAGACCCAGGCACCCCAAAGTTTAGGGCTGCTCTGTTGACAAGAACCTCCTCTTCGTTACACCTTAAATATCCCAGGAAAGGGAAAAATGGATAAAGAAGTTGTGGTCCTTATGTACAATGGAATATCACTCAGCCATGAAATCAACGTCATAAGGCTAGTAGCAGCATGATGAGTGGATTTAGGTACGACGATTCTAAGTGAAATAAGTCACACAGAAAAAGACACTTATCCTAAGATATCACTTATAGAGGGAATGTAAAAACCGCTACCCTTGAACTGAATTACAAAACAGAACAGAGTCACACGTTTAGAAAACACACTATGGCTGCTTAACGGGAAAGGTGAGGTGGGGTGATGCGTAAATGAAGGGTTTCAAATTGGCTCAGAGACCGTTCCATAAACCCAATATGTAATAGACACGACCTACTCCTTGCTCAGTGAACTGGACTCAACACCCCCTATTCACCGCCCAAGAATATATCTGACTAGTAAGAATCTTACAACCTATGTATTGATATCTCTCTGTAAGTGAGTCAAGTGGGGGTAAAGCGGCATAAACACAGCAGTGAAAAGCAGCTAAACCCCTTTATAAAAATCAATCACTTTGAAAAACCCGTGAAACAAAGACAGTGAAAGAGAGAGAAATTCTTACTAAATTCGTTCAGGGGCTGTGATGCCACCTGGATTGACCATATCTAGACCCACAGCTGATTGAGACATAAGGGTGGACACTCTTGGGGCTGAGAGGTTTGGTGAGGTTGGGTGAGCAAACACAGACCCTTTAAAGTAATACTGCGTGGTTCCCATCCCATGGGTCCCAAATCTCCAGGTTCAAGGGCATCTTCCTACTTCGAAAACATGCATGAGAAACCCAGAAGATGGTACACCGTGTGATCGGGAAAGGTTTCTAAAACGCACCTCATTTCTCATCTCCCTGTGCTCGGGTTCGCCATTCCAGCCGCTTTACTAGCAATCTCCCTCCTTGGAGAATCAGCACCTTTAACCTCCTGTTCCGTACAGGTTGCAATTTGTCCTGAGGATGAACGGGAAGAGGGGGAACCAATGAGACACTAGCTCTAGGTGTTGGGACAGGCACAGGCCACTCTATTTTCCCATCAGGAAGAAGAATTAACCACAGGCTCAGCCTGCCGCCCGGGACCAGAAGAGGGCCTGAAGCAATCCTGCGCTTTTGCGGCCAGCTCCCAAGAAAGCGAGTGGAAAAATGGAGCTCAGGGGCACTGCAATTCACACACCTGCAGAGTTATGAATGATAACTCTCGTCCACAAATATATTGACGGCAGGCAACGAAGAGGATTTGAAAGCAAGGCAGAATTGCAGGAAACAGATTTCAGGAGGTAGATTCGAATCGCCTTTAAAGCACGGGAAAAGCGGCAAAACCTCGACAATGATGCCCTTGGCCAAAAAGGGCGTATGCGTTTTTTCCTGAATATATTCAGGAAAAAACGCATACGCCCTTTTTGGCCAACCAAGCAACCTGGAAAGGCAAATCAGCGCTACAAAGAAGTCTCGCTTCCCATCGGTCAAAAGGGCCATGCTGAATAAAGTGTCAAACCCAGAAATGCAGGGCAGGCCATGGAGAAACGGGAGCCTTGCTACGCTGATGGGCGGGATGTAAATTGCCAACAGCCCCTCTGGAGAAGTGTACGGTGTGTCCTGAAACCTCGAAAAAACTCAACTTAGAGAGCATAGGGCACTTCCACTCATGGGCGTATACATTGGGAAAACTACAAATCAGCAAGACCCAGGCACCCCAAAGTTTAGGGCTGCTCTGTGGACAAGAACCTCCTCTTCGTTACACCTTAAATATCCCAGGAAAGAGAAAAATGGATAAAGAAGTTGTGGTCCTTATGTACAATGGAATATCACTCAGCCATGAAATCAACGTCATAAGGCTAGTAGCAGCATGATGAGTGGATTTAGGTACGACGATTCTAAGTGAAATAAGTCACACAGAAAAAGACACTTATCCTAAGATATCACTTATAGAGGGAATGTAAAAACCGCTACCCTTGAACTGAATTACCAAACAGAACAGAGTCACACGTTTAGAAAACACACTATGGCTGCTTAACGGGAAAGGTGAGGTGGGGTGATGCGTAAAAGAAGGGTTTCAAATTAGCTCAGAGACCGTTCCATAAACCCAATATGTAATAGACACGACCTACTCCTTGCTCAGTGAACTGGACTCAACACCCCCTATTCACCGCCCAAGAATATATCTGACTAGTAAGAATCTTACAACCTATGTATTGATATCTCTCTGTAAGTGAGTCAAGTGGGGGTAAAGCGGCATAAACACAGCAGTGAAAAGCAGCTAAACCCCTTTATAAAAATCAATCACTTTGAAAAACCCGTGAAACAAAGACAGTGAAAGAGAGAGAAATTCTTACTAAATTCGTTCAGGGGCTGTGATGCCACCTGGATTGACCATATCTAGACCCACAGCTGATTGAGACATAAGGGTGGACACTCTTGGGGCTGAGAGGTTTGGTGAGGTTGGGTGAGCAAACGCAGACCCTTTAAAGTAATACTGCGTGGTTCCCATCCCATGGGTCCCAAATCTCCAGGTTCAAGGGCATCTTCCTACTTCGAAAACATGCATGAGAAACCCAGAAGATGGTACACCGTGTGATCGGGAAAGGTTTCTAAAACGCACCTCATTTCTCATCTCCCTGTGCTCGGGTTCGCCATTCCAGCCGCTTTACTAGCAATCTCCCTCCTTGGAGAATCAGCACCTTTAACCTCCTGTTCCGTACAGGTTGCAATTTGTCCTGAGGATGAACGGGAAGAGGGGGAACCAATGAGACACTAGCTCTAGGTGTTGGGACAGGCACAGGTCACTCTATTTTCCCATCAGGAAGAAGAATTAACCACAGGCTCAGCCTGCCGCCCGGGACCAGAAGAGGGCCTGAAGCAATCCTGCGCTTTTGCGGCCAGCTCCCAAGAAAGCGAGTGGAAAAATGGAGCTCAGGGGCACTGCAATTCACACACCTGCAGAGTTATGAATGATAACTCTCGTCCACAAATATATTGACGGCAGGCAACGAAGAGGATTTGAAAGCAAGGCAGAATTGCAGGAAACAGATTTCAGGAGGTAGATTCGAATCGCCTTTAAAGCACGGGAAAAGCGGCAAAACCTCGACAATGATGCCCTTGGCCAAAAAGGGCGTATGCGTTTTTTCCTGAATATATTCAGGAAAAAACGCATACGCCCTTTTTGGCCAACCAAGCAACCTGGAAAGGCAAATCAGCGCTACAAAGAAGTCTCGCTTCCCATCGGTCAAAAGGGCCATGCTGAATAAAGTGTCAAACCCAGAAATGCAGGACAGGCCATGGAGAAACGGGAGCCTTGCTACGCTGATGGGCGGGATGTAAATTGCCAACAGCCCCTCTGGAGAAGTGTACGGTGTGTCCTGAAACCTCAAAAAAACTCAGCTTAGAGAGCATAGGGCACTTCCACTCATGGGCGTATACATTGGGAAAACTACAAATCAGCAAGACCCAGGCACCCCAAAGTTTAGGGCTGCTCTGTTGACAAGAACCTCCTCTTCGTTACACCTTAAATATCCCAGGAAAGGGAAAAATGGATAAAGAAGTTGTGGTCCTTATGTACAATGGAATATCACTCAGCCATGAAATCAACGTCATAAGGCTAGTAGCAGCATGATGAGTGGATTTAGGTACGACGATTCTAAGTGAAATAAGTCACACAGAAAAAGACACTTATCCTAAGATATCACTTATAGAGGGAATGTAAAAACCGCTACCCTTGAACTGAATTACAAAACAGAACAGAGTCACACGTTTAGAAAACACACTATGGCTGCTTAACGGGAAAGGTGAGGTGGGGTGATGCGTAAATGAAGGGTTTCAAATTGGCTCAGAGACCGTTCCATAAACCCAATATGTAATAGACACGACCTACTCCTTGCTCAGTGAACTGGACTCAACACCCCCTATTCACCGCCCAAGAATATATCTGACTAGTAAGAATCTTACAACCTATGTATTGATATCTCTCTGTAAGTGAGTCAAGTGGGTGTAAAGCGGCATAAACACAGCAGTGAAAAGCAGCTAAACCCCTTTATAAAAATCAATCACTTTGAAAAACCCGTGAAACAAAGACAGTGAAAGAGAGAGAAATTCTTACTAAATTCGTTCAGGGGCTGTGATGCCACCTGGATTGACCATATCTAGACCCACAGCTGATTGAGACATAAGGGTGGACACTCTTGGGGCTGAGAGGTTTGGTGAGGTTGGGTGAGCAAACGCAGACCCTTTAAAGTAATACTGCGTGGTTCCCATCCCATGGGTCCCAAATCTCCAGGTTCAAGGGCATCTTCCTACTTCGAAAACATGCATGAGAAACCCAGAAGATGGTACACCGTGTGATCGGGAAAGGTTTCTAAAACGCACCTCATTTCTCATCTCCCTGTGCTCGGGTTCGCCATTCCAGCCGCTTTACTAGCAATCTCCCTCCTTGGAGAATCAGCACCTTTAACCTCCTGTTCCGTACAGGTTGCAATTTGTCCTGAGGATGAACGGGAAGAGGGGGAACCAATGAGACACTAGCTCTAGGTGTTGGGACAGGCACAGGCCACTCTATTTTCCCATCAGGAAGAAGAATTAACCACAGGCTCAGCCTGCCGCCCGGGACCAGAAGAGGGCCTGAAGCAATCCTGCGCTTTTGCGGCCAGCTCCCAAGAAAGCGAGTGGAAAAATGGAGCTCAGGGGCACTGCAATTCACACACCTGCAGAGTTATGAATGATAACTCTCGTCCACAAATATATTGACGGCAGGCAACGAAGAGGATTTGAAAGCAAGGCAGAATTGCAGGAAACAGATTTCAGGAGGTAGATTCGAATCGCCTTTAAAGCACGGGAAAAGCGGCAAAACCTCGACAATGATGCCCTTGGCCAAAAAGGGCGTATGCGTTTTTTCCTGAATATATTCAGGAAAAAACGCATACGCCCTTTTTGGCCAACCAAGCAACCTGGAAAGGCAAATGAGCGCTACAAAGAAGTCTCGCTTCCCATCGGTCAAAAGGGCCATGCTGAATAAAGTGTCAAACCCAGAAATGCAGGACAGGCCATGGAGAAACGGGAGCCTTGCTACGCTGATGGGCGGGATGTAAATTGCCAACAGCCCCTCTGGAGAAGTGTACGGTGTGTCCTGAAACCTCGAAAAAACTCAGCTTAGAGAGCATAGGGCACTTCCACTCATGGGCGTATACATTGGGAAAACTACAAATCAGCAAGACCCAGGCACCCCAAAGTTTAGGGCTGCTCTGTTGACAAGAACCTCCTCTTCGTTACACCTTAAATATCCCAGGAAAGGGAAAAATGGATAAAGAAGTTGTGGTCCTTATGTACAATGGAATATCACTCAGCCATGAAATCAACGTCATAAGGCTAGTAGCAGCATGATGAGTGGATTTAGGTACGACGATTCTAAGTGAAATAAGTCACACAGAAAAAGACACTTATCCTAAGATATCACTTATAGAGGGAATGTAAAAACCGCTACCCTTGAACTGAATTACAAAACAGAACAGAGTCACACGTTTAGAAAACACACTATGGCTGCTTAACGGGAAAGGTGAGGTGGGGTGATGCGTAAATGAAGGGTTTCAAATTGGCTCAGAGACCGTTCCATAAACCCAATATGTAATAGACACGACCTACTCCTTGCTCAGTGAACTGGACTCAACACCCCCTATTCACCGCCCAAGAATATATCTGACTAGTAAGAATCTTACAACCTATGTATTGATATCTCTCTGTAAGTGAGTCAAGTGGGGGTAAAGCGGCATAAACACAGCAGTGAAAAGCAGCTAAACCCCTTTATAAAAATCAATCACTTTGAAAAACCCGTGAAACAAAGACAGTGAAAGAGAGAGAAATTCTTACTAAATTCGTTCAGGGGCTGTGATGCCACCTGGATTGACCATATCTAGACCCACAGCTGATTGAGACATAAGGGTGGACACTCTTGGGGCTGAGAGGTTTGGTGAGGTTGGGTGAGCAAACGCAGACCCTTTAAAGTAATACTGCGTGGTTCCCATCCCATGGGTCCCAAATCTCCAGGTTCAAGGGCATCTTCCTACTTCGAAAACATGCATGAGAAACCCAGAAGATGGTACACCGTGTGATCGGGAAAGGTTTCTAAAACGCACCTCATTTCTCATCTCCCTGTGCTCGGGTTCGCCATTCCAGCCGCTTTACTAGCAATCTCCCTCCTTGGAGAATCAGCACCTTTAACCTCCTGTTCCGTACAGGTTGCAATTTGTCCTGAGGATGAACGGGAAGAGGGGGAACCAATGAGACACTAGCTCTAGGTGTTGGGACAGGCACAGGTCACTCTATTTTCCCATCAGGAAGAAGAATTAACCACAGGCTCAGCCTGCCGCCCGGGACCAGAAGAGGGCCTGAAGCAATCCTGCGCTTTTGCGGCCAGCTCCCAAGAAAGCGAGTGGAAAAATGGAGCTCAGGGGCACTGCAATTCACACACCTGCAGAGTTATGAATGATAACTCTCGTCCACAAATATATTGACGGCAGGCAACGAAGAGGATTTGAAAGCAAGGCAGAATTGCAGGAAACAGATTTCAGGAGGTAGATTCGAATCGCCTTTAAAGCACGGGAAAAGCGGCAAAACCTCGACAATGATGCCCTTGGCCAAAAAGGGCGTATGCGTTTTTTCCTGAATATATTCAGGAAAAAACGCATACGCCCTTTTTGGCCAACCAAGCAACCTGGAAAGGCAAATCAGCGCTACAAAGAAGTCTCGCTTCCCATCGGTCAAAAGGGCCATGCTGAATAAAGTGTCAAACCCAGAAATGCAGGACAGGCCATGGAGAAACGGGAGCCTTGCTACGCTGATGGGCGGGATGTAAATTGCCAACAGCCCCTCTGGAGAAGTGTACGGTGTGTCCTGAAACCTCGAAAAAACTCAGCTTAGAGAGCATAGGGCACTTCCACTCATGGGCGTATACATTGGGAAAACTACAAATCAGCAAGACCCAGGCACCCCAAAGTTTAGGGCTGCTCTGTTGACAAGAACCTCCTCTTCGTTACACCTTAAATATCCCAGGAAAGGGAAAAATGGATAAAGAAGTTGTGGTCCTTATGTACAATGGAATATCACTCAGCCATGAAATCAACGTCATAAGGCTAGTAGCAGCATGATGAGTGGATTTAGGTACGACGATTCTAAGTGAAATAAGTCACACAGAAAAAGACACTTATCCTAAGATATCACTTATAGAGGGAATGTAAAAACCGCTACCCTTGAACTGAATTACAAAACAGAACAGAGTCACACGTTTAGAAAACACACTATGGCTGCTTAACGGGAAAGGTGAGGTGGGGTGATGCGTAAATGAAGGGTTTCAAATTGGCTCAGAGACCGTTCCATAAACCCAATATGTAATAGACACGACCTACTCCTTGCTCAGTGAACTGGACTCAACACCCCCTATTCACCGCCCAAGAATATATCTGACTAGTAAGAATCTTACAACCTATGTATTGATATCTCTCTGTAAGTGAGTCAAGTGGGTGTAAAGCGGCATAAACACAGCAGTGAAAAGCAGCTAAACCCCTTTATAAAAATCAATCACTTTGAAAAACCCGTGAAACAAAGACAGTGAAAGAGAGAGAAATTCTTACTAAATTCGTTCAGGGGCTGTGATGCCACCTGGATTGACCATATCTAGACCCACAGCTGATTGAGACATAAGGGTGGACACTCTTGGGGCTGAGAGGTTTGGTGAGGTTGGGTGAGCAAACGCAGACCCTTTAAAGTAATACTGCGTGGTTCCCATCCCATGGGTCCCAAATCTCCAGGTTCAAGGGCATCTTCCTACTTCGAAAACATGCATGAGAAACCCAGAAGATGGTACACCGTGTGATCGGGAAAGGTTTCTAAAACGCACCTCATTTCTCATCTCCCTGTGCTCGGGTTCGCCATTCCAGCCGCTTTACTAGCAATCTCCCTCCTTGGAGAATCAGCACCTTTAACCTCCTGTTCCGTACAGGTTGCAATTTGTCCTGAGGATGAACGGGAAGAGGGGGAACCAATGAGACACTAGCTCTAGGTGTTGGGACAGGCACAGGTCACTCTATTTTCCCATCAGGAAGAAGAATTAACCACAGGCTCAGCCTGCCGCCCGGGACCAGAAGAGGGCCTGAAGCAATCCTGCGCTTTTGCGGCCAGCTCCCAAGAAAGCGAGTGGAAAAATGGAGCTCAGGGGCACTGCAATTCACACACCTGCAGAGTTATGAATGATAACTCTCGTCCACAAATATATTGACGGCAGGCAACGAAGAGGATTTGAAAGCAAGGCAGAATTGCAGGAAACAGATTTCAGGAGGTAGATTCGAATCGCCTTTAAAGCACGGGAAAAGCGGCAAAACCTCGACAATGATGCCCTTGGCCAAAAAGGGCGTATGCGTTTTTTCCTGAATATATTCAGGAAAAAACGCATACGCCCTTTTTGGCCAACCAAGCAACCTGGAAAGGCAAATGAGCGCTACAAAGAAGTCTCGCTTCCCATCGGTCAAAAGGGCCATGCTGAATAAAGTGTCAAACCCAGAAATGCAGGACAGGCCATGGAGAAACGGGAGCCTTGCTACGCTGATGGGCGGGATGTAAATTGCCAACAGCCCCTCTGGAGAAGTGTACGGTGTGTCCTGAAACCTCGAAAAAACTCAGCTTAGAGAGCATAGGGCACTTCCACTCATGGGCGTATACATTGGGAAAACTACAAATCAGCAAGACCCAGGCACCCCAAAGTTTAGGGCTGCTCTGTGGACAAGAACCTCCACTTCGGTACACCTTAAATATCCCAGGAAAGAGAAAAATGGATAAAGAAGTTGTGGTCCTTATGTACAATGGAATATCACTCAGCCATGAAATCAACGTCATAAGGCTAGTAGCAGCATGATGAGTGGATTTAGGTACGACGATTCTAAGTGAAATAAGTCACACAGAAAAAGACACTTATCCTAAGATATCACTTATAGAGGGAATGTAAAAACCGCTACCCTTGAACTGAATTACAAAACAGAACAGAGTCACACGTTTAGAAAACACACTATGGCTGCTTAACGGGAAAGGTGAGGTGGGGTGATGCGTAAATGAAGGGTTTCAAATTGGCTCAGAGACCGTTCCATAAACCCAATATGTAATAGACACGACCTACTCCTTGCTCAGTGAACTGGACTCAACACCCCCTATTCACCGCCCAAGAATATATCTGACTACTAAGAATCTTACAACCTATGTATTGATATCTCTCTGTAAGTGAGTCAAGTGGGTGTAAAGCGGCATAAACACAGCAGTGAAAAGCAGCTAAACCCCTTTATAAAAATCAATCACTTTGAAAAACCCGTGAAACAAAGACAGTGAAAGAGAGAGAAATTCTTACTAAATTCGTTCAGGGGCTGTGATGCCACCTGGATTGACCATATCTAGACCCACAGCTGATTGAGACATAAGGGTGGACACTCTTGGGGCTGAGAGGTTTGGTGAGGTTGGGTGAGCAAACGCAGACCCTTTAAAGTAATACTGCGTGGTTCCCATCCCATGGGTCCCAAATCTCCAGGTTCAAGGGCATCTTCCTACTTCGAAAACATGCATGAGAAACCCAGAAGATGGTACACCGTGTGATCGGGAAAGGTTTCTAAAACGCACCTCATTTCTCATCTCCCTGTGCTCGGGTTCGCCATTCCAGCCGCTTTACTAGCAATCTCCCTCCTTGGAGAATCAGCACCTTTAACCTCCTGTTCCGTACAGGTTGCAATTTGTCCTGAGGATGAACGGGAAGAGGGGGAACCAATGAGACACTAGCTCTAGGTGTTGGGACAGGCACAGGTCACTCTATTTTCCCATCAGGAAGAAGAATTAACCACAGGCTCAGCCTGCCGCCCGGGACCAGAAGAGGGCCTGAAGCAATCCTGCGCTTTTGCGGCCAGCTCCCAAGAAAGCGAGTGGAAAAATGGAGCTCAGGGGCACTGCAATTCACAAACCTGCAGAGTTATAAATGATAACTCTCGTCCACAAATATATTGACGGCAGGCAACGAAGAGGATTTGAAAGCAAGGCAGAATTGCAGGAAACAGATTTCAGGAGGTAGATTCGAATCGCCTTTAAAGCACGGGAAAAGCGGCAAAACCTCGACAATGATGCCCTTGGCCAAAAAGGGCGTATGCGTTTTTTCCTGAATATATTCAGGAAAAAACGCATACGCCCTTTTTGGCCAACCAAGCAACCTGGAAAGGCAAATCAGCGCTACAAAGAAGTCTCGCTTCCCATCGGTCAAAAGGGCCATGCTGAATAAAGTGTCAAACCCAGAAATGCAGGACAGGCCATGGAGAAACGGGAGCCTTGCTACGCTGATGGGCGGGATGTAAATTGCCAACAGCCCCTCTGGAGAAGTGTACGGTGTGTCCTGAAACCTCGAAAAAACTCAGCTTAGAGAGCATAGGGCACTTCCACTCATGGGCGTATACATTGGGAAAACTACAAATCAGCAAGACCCAGGCACCCCAAAGTTTAGGGCTGCTCTGTTGACAAGAACCTCCTCTTCGTTACACCTTAAATATCCCAGGAAAGAGAAAAATGGATAAAGAAGTTGTGGTCCTTATGTACAATGGAATATCACTCAGCCATGAAATCAACGTCATAAGGCTAGTAGCAGCATGATGAGTGGATTTAGGTACGACGATTCTAAGTGAAATAAGTCACACAGAAAAAGACACTTATCCTAAGATATCACTTATAGAGGGAATGTAAAAACCGCTACCCTTGAACTGAATTACCAAACAGAACAGAGTCACACGTTTAGAAAACACACTATGGCTGCTTAACGGGAAAGGTGAGGTGGGGTGATGCGTAAACGAAGGGTTTCAAATTAGCTCAGAGACCGTTCCATAAACCCAATATGTAATAGACACGACCTACTCCTTGCTCAGTGAACTGGACTCAACACCCCCTATTCACCGCCCAAGAATATATCTGACTACTAAGAATCTTAAAACCCATGTATTGATATCTCTCTGTAAGTGAGTCAAGTGGGGGTAAAGCGGCATAAACACAGCAGTGAAAAGCAGCTAAACCCCTTTATAAAAATCAATCACTTTGAAAAACCCGTGAAACAAAGACAGTGAAAGAGAGAGAAATTCTTACTAAATTCGTTCAGGGGCTGTGATGCCACCTGGATCGACCATATCTAGACCCACAGCTGATTGAGACATAAGGGTGGACACTCTTGGGGCTGAGAGGTTTGGTGAGGTTGGGTGAGCAAACGCAGACCCTTTAAAGTAATACTGCGTGGTTCCCATCCCATGGGTCCCAAATCTCCAGGTTCAAGGGCATCTTCCTACTTCGAAAACATGCATGAGAAACCCAGAAGATGGTACACCGTGTGATCGGGAAAGGTTTCTAAAACGCACCTCATTTCTCATCTCCCTGTGCTCGGGTTCGCCATTCCAGCCGCTTTACTAGCAATCTCCCTCCTTGGAGAATCAGCACCTTTAACCTCCTGTTCCGTACAGGTTGCAATTTGTCCTGAGGATGAACGGGAAGAGGGGGAACCAATGAGACACTAGCTCTAGGTGTTGGGACAGGCACAGGTCACTCTATTTTCCCATCAGGAAGAAGAATTAACCACAGGCTCAGCCTGCCGCCCGGGACCAGAAGAGGGCCTGAAGCAATCCTGCGCTTTTGCGGCCAGCTCCCAAGAAAGCGAGTGGAAAAATGGAGCTCAGGGGCACTGCAATTCACACACCTGCAGAGTTATGAATGATAACTCTCGTCCACAAATATATTGACGGCAGGCAACGAAGAGGATTTGAAAGCAAGGCAGAATTGCAGGAAACAGATTTCAGGAGGTAGATTCGAATCGCCTTTAAAGCACGGGAAAAGCGGCAAAACCTCGACAATGATGCCCTTGGCCAAAAAGGGCGTATGCGTTTTTTCCTGAATATATTCAGGAAAAAACGCATACGCCCTTTTTGGCCAACCAAGCAACCTGGAAAGGCAAATCAGCGCTACAAAGAAGTCTCGCTTCCCATCGGTCAAAAGGGCCATGCTGAATAAAGTGTCAAACCCAGAAATGCAGGACAGGCCATGGAGAAACGGGAGCCTTGCTACGCTGATGGGCGGGATGTAAATTGCCAACAGCCCCTCTGGAGAAGTGTACGGTGTGTCCTGAAACCTCGAAAAAACTCAGCTTAGAGAGCATAGGGCACTTCCACTCATGGGCGTATACATTGGGAAAACTACAAATCAGCAAGACCCAGGCACCCCAAAGTTTAGGGCTGCTCTGTTGACAAGAACCTCCTCTTCGTTACACCTTAAATATCCCAGGAAAGGGAAAAATGGATAAAGAAGTTGTGGTCCTTATGTACAATGGAATATCACTCAGCCATGAAATCAACGTCATAAGGCTAGTAGCAGCATGATGAGTGGATTTAGGTACGACGATTCTAAGTGAAATAAGTCACACAGAAAAAGACACTTATCCTAAGATATCACTTATAGAGGGAATGTAAAAACCGCTACCCTTGAACTGAATTACAAAACAGAACAGAGTCACACGTTTAGAAAACACACTATGGCTGCTTAACGGGAAAGGTGAGGTGGGGTGATGCGTAAATGAAGGGTTTCAAATTGGCTCAGAGACCGTTCCATAAACCCAATATGTAATAGACACGACCTACTCCTTGCTCAGTGAACTGGACTCAACACCCCCTATTCACCGCCCAAGAATATATCTGACTACTAAGAATCTTACAACCTATGTATTGATATCTCTCTGTAAGTGAGTCAAGTGGGTGTAAAGCGGCATAAACACAGCAGTGAAAAGCAGCTAAACCCCTTTATAAAAATCAATCACTTTGAAAAACCCGTGAAACAAAGACAGTGAAAGAGAGAGAAATTCTTACTAAATTCGTTCAGGGGCTGTGATTCCACCTGGATCGACCATATCTAGACCCACAACTGATTGAGACATAAGGGTGGACACTCTTGGGGCTGAGAGGTTTGGTGAGGTTGGGTGAGCAAACGCAGACCCTTTAAAGTAATACTGCGTGGTTCCCATCCCATGGGTCCCAAATCTCCAGGTTCAAGGGCATCTTCCTACTTCGAAAACATGCATGAGAAACCCAGAAGATGGTACACCGTGTGATCGGGAAAGGTTTCTAAAACGCACCTCATTTCTCATCTCCCTGTGCTCGGGTTCGCCATTCCAGCCGCTTTACTAGCAATCTCCCTCCTTGGAGAATCAGCACCTTTAACCTCCTGTTCCGTACAGGTTGCAATTTGTCCTGAGGATGAACGGGAAGAGGGGGAACCAATGAGACACTAGCTCTAGGTGTTGGGACAGGCACAGGTCACTCTATTTTCCCATCAGGAAGAAGAATTAACCACAGGCTCAGCCTGCCGCCCGGGACCAGAAGAGGGCCTGAAGCAATCCTGCGCTTTTGCGGCCAGCTCCCAAGAAAGCGAGTGGAAAAATGGAGCTCAGGGGCACTGCAATTCACACACCTGCAGAGTTATAAATGATAACTCTCGTCCACAAATATATTGACGGCAGGCAACGAAGAGGATTTGAAAGCAAGGCAGAATTGCAGGAAACAGATTTCAGGAGGTAGATTCGAATCGCCTTTAAAGCACGGGAAAAGCGGCAAAACCTCGACAATGATGCCCTTGGCCAAAAAGGGCGTATGCGTTTTTTCCTGAATATATTCAGGAAAAAACGCATACGCCCTTTTTGGCCAACCAAGCAACCTGGAAAGGCAAATCAGCGCTACAAAGAAGTCTCGCTTCCCATCGGTCAAAAGGGCCATGCTGAATAAAGTGTCAAACCCAGAAATGCAGGACAGGCCATGGAGAAACGGGAGCCTTGCTACGCTGATGGGCGGGATGTAAATTGCCAACAGCCCCTCTGGAGAAGTGTACGGTGTGTCCTGAAACCTCGAAAAAACTCAGCTTAGAGAGCATAGGGCACTTCCACTCATGGGCGTATACATTGGGAAAACTACAAATCAGCAAGACCCAGGCACCCCAAAGTTTAGGGCTGCTCTGTTGACAAGAACCTCCACTTCGTTACACCTTAAATATCCCAGGAAAGAGAAAAATGGATAAAGAAGTTGTGGTCCTTATGTACAATGGAATATCACTCAGCCATGAAATCAACGTCATAAGGCTAGTAGCAGCATGATGAGTGGATTTAGGTACGACGATTCTAAGTGAAATAAGTCACACAGAAAAAGACACTTATCCTAAGATATCACTTATAGAGGGAATGTAAAAACCGCTACCCTTGAACTGAATTACAAAACAGAACAGAGTCACACGTTTAGAAAACACACTATGGCTGCTTAACGGGAAAGGTGAGGTGGGGTGATGCGTAAAAGAAGGGTTTCAAATTAGCTCAGAGACCGTTCCATAAACCCAATATGTAATAGACACGACCTACTCCTTGCTCAGTGAACTGGACTCAACACCCCCTATTCACCGCCCAAGAATATATCTGACTAGTAAGAATCTTACAACCTATGTATTGATATCTCTCTGTAAGTGAGTCAAGTGGGGGTAAAGCGGCATAAACACAGCAGTGAAAAGCAGCTAAACCCCTTTATAAAAATCAATCACTTTGAAAAACCCGTGAAACAAAGACAGTGAAAGAGAGAGAAATTCTTACTAAATTCGTTCAGGGGCTGTGATGCCACCTGGATCGACCATATCTAGACCCACAGCTGATTGAGACATAAGGGTGGACACTCTTGGGGCTGAGAGGTTTGGTGAGGTTGGGTGAGCAAACGCAGACCCTTTAAAGTAATACTGCGTGGTTCCCATCCCATGGGTCCCAAATCTCCAGGTTCAAGGGCATCTTCCTACTTCGAAAACATGCATGAGAAACCCAGAAGATGGTACACCGTGTGATCGGGAAAGGTTTCTAAAACGCACCTCATTTCTCATCTCCCTGTGCTCGGGTTCGCCATTCCAGCCGCTTTACTAGCAATCTCCCTCCTTGGAGAATCAGCACCTTTAACCTCCTGTTCCGTACAGGTTGCAATTTGTCCTGAGGATGAACGGGAAGAGGGGGAACCAATGAGACACTAGCTCTAGGTGTTGGGACAGGCACAGGTCACTCTATTTTCCCATCAGGAAGAAGAATTAACCACAGGCTCAGCCTGCCGCCCGGGACCAGAAGAGGGCCTGAAGCAATCCTGCGCTTTTGCGGCCAGCTCCCAAGAAAGCGAGTGGAAAAATGGAGCTCAGGGGCACTGCAATTCACACACCTGCAGAGTTATGAATGATAACTCTCGTCCACAAATATATTGACGGCAGGCAACGAAGAGGATTTGAAAGCAAGGCAGAATTGCAGGAAACAGATTTCAGGAGGTAGATTCGAATCGCCTTTAAAGCACGGGAAAAGCGGCAAAACCTCGACAATGATGCCCTTGGCCAAAAAGGGCGTATGCGTTTTTTCCTGAATATATTCAGGAAAAAACGCATACGCCCTTTTTGGCCAACCAAGCAACCTGGAAAGGCAAATCAGCGCTACAAAGAAGTCTCGCTTCCCATCGGTCAAAAGGGCCATGCTGAATAAAGTGTCAAACCCAGAAATGCAGGACAGGCCATGGAGAAACGGGAGCCTTGCTACGCTGATGGGCGGGATGTAAATTGCCAACAGCCCCTCTGGAGAAGTGTACGGTGTGTCCTGAAACCTCAAAAAAACTCAGCTTAGAGAGCATAGGGCACTTCCACTCATGGGCGTATACATTGGGAAAACTACAAATCAGCAAGACCCAGGCACCCCAAAGTTTAGGGCTGCTCTGTTGACAAGAACCTCCTCTTCGTTACACCTTAAATATCCCAGGAAAGGGAAAAATGGATAAAGAAGTTGTGGTCCTTATGTACAATGGAATATCACTCAGCCATGAAATCAACGTCATAAGGCTAGTAGCAGCATGATGAGTGGATTTAGGTACGACGATTCTAAGTGAAATAAGTCACACAGAAAAAGACACTTATCCTAAGATATCACTTATAGAGGGAATGTAAAAACCGCTACCCTTGAACTGAATTACAAAACAGAACAGAGTCACACGTTTAGAAAACACACTATGGCTGCTTAACGGGAAAGGTGAGGTGGGGTGATGCGTAAATGAAGGGTTTCAAATTGGCTCAGAGACCGTTCCATAAACCCAATATGTAATAGACACGACCTACTCCTTGCTCAGTGAACTGGACTCAACACCCCCTATTCACCGCCCAAGAATATATCTGACTACTAAGAATCTTACAACCTATGTATTGATATCTCTCTGTAAGTGAGTCAAGTGGGTGTAAAGCGGCATAAACACAGCAGTGAAAAGCAGCTAAACCCCTTTATAAAAATCAATCACTTTGAAAAACCCGTGAAACAAAGACAGTGAAAGAGAGAGAAATTCTTACTAAATTCGTTCAGGGGCTGTGATGCCACCTGGATTGACCATATCTAGACCCACAGCTGATTGAGACATAAGGGTGGACACTCTTGGGGCTGAGAGGTTTGGTGAGGTTGGGTGAGCAAACGCAGACCCTTTAAAGTAATACTGCGTGGTTCCCATCCCATGGGTCCCAAATCTCCAGGTTCAAGGGCATCTTCCTACTTCGAAAACATGCATGAGAAACCCAGAAGATGGTACACCGTGTGATCGGGAAAGGTTTCTAAAACGCACCTCATTTCTCATCTCCCTGTGCTCGGGTTCGCCATTCCAGCCGCTTTACTAGCAATCTCCCTCCTTGGAGAATCAGCACCTTTAACCTCCTGTTCCGTACAGGTTGCAATTTGTCCTGAGGATGAACGGGAAGAGGGGGAACCAATGAGACACTAGCTCTAGGTGTTGGGACAGGCACAGGTCACTCTATTTTCCCATCAGGAAGAAGAATTAACCACAGGCTCAGCCTGCCGCCCGGGACCAGAAGAGGGCCTGAAGCAATCCTGCGCTTTTGCGGCCAGCTCCCAAGAAAGCGAGTGGAAAAATGGAGCTCAGGGGCACTGCAATTCACACACCTGCAGAGTTATGAATGATAACTCTCGTCCACAAATATATTGACGGCAGGCAACGAAGAGGATTTGAAAGCAAGGCAGAATTGCAGGAAACAGATTTCAGGAGGTAGATTCGAATCGCCTTTAAAGCACGGGAAAAGCGGCAAAACCTCGACAATGATGCCCTTGGCCAAAAAGGGCGTATGCGTTTTTTCCTGAATATATTCAGGAAAAAACGCATACGCCCTTTTTGGCCAACCAAGCAACCTGGAAAGGCAAATCAGCGCTACAAAGAAGTCTCGCTTCCCATCGGTCAAAAGGGCCATGCTGAATAAAGTGTCAAACCCAGAAATGCAGGACAGGCCATGGAGAAACGGGAGCCTTGCTACGCTGATGGGCGGGATGTAAATTGCCAACAGCCCCTCTGGAGAAGTGTACGGTGTGTCCTGAAACCTCGAAAAAACTCAGCTTAGAGAGCATAGGGCACTTCCACTCATGGGCGTATACATTGGGAAAACTACAAATCAGCAAGACCCAGGCACCCCAAAGTTTAGGGCTGCTCTGTTGACAAGAACCTCCTCTTCGTTACACCTTAAATATCCCAGGAAAGGGAAAAATGGATAAAGAAGTTGTGGTCCTTATGTACAATGGAATATCACTCAGCCATGAAATCAACGTCATAAGGCTAGTAGCAGCATGATGAGTGGATTTAGGTACGACGATTCTAAGTGAAATAAGTCACACAGAAAAAGACACTTATCCTAAGATATCACTTATAGAGGGAATGTAAAAACCGCTACCCTTGAACTGAATTACAAAACAGAACAGAGTCACACGTTTAGAAAACACACTATGGCTGCTTAACGGGAAAGGTGAGGTGGGGTGATGCGTAAATGAAGGGTTTCAAATTGGCTCAGAGACCGTTCCATAAACCCAATATGTAATAGACACGACCTACTCCTTGCTCAGTGAACTGGACTCAACACCCCCTATTCACCGCCCAAGAATATATCTGACTACTAAGAATCTTACAACCTATGTATTGATATCTCTCTGTAAGTGAGTCAAGTGGGTGTAAAGCGGCATAAACACAGCAGTGAAAAGCAGCTAAACCCCTTTATAAAAATCAATCACTTTGAAAAACCCGTGAAACAAAGACAGTGAAAGAGAGAGAAATTCTTACTAAATTCGTTCAGGGGCTGTGATGCCACCTGGATTGACCATATCTAGACCCACAGCTGATTGAGACATAAGGGTGGACACTCTTGGGGCTGAGAGGTTTGGTGAGGTTGGGTGAGCAAACGCAGACCCTTTAAAGTAATACTGCGTGGTTCCCATCCCATGGGTCCCAAATCTCCAGGTTCAAGGGCATCTTCCTACTTCGAAAACATGCATGAGAAACCCAGAAGATGGTACACCGTGTGATCGGGAAAGGTTTCTAAAACGCACCTCATTTCTCATCTCCCTGTGCTCGGGTTCGCCATTCCAGCCGCTTTACTAGCAATCTCCCTCCTTGGAGAATCAGCACCTTTAACCTCCTGTTCCGTACAGGTTGCAATTTGTCCTGAGGATGAACGGGAAGAGGGGGAACCAATGAGACACTAGCTCTAGGTGTTGGGACAGGCACAGGTCACTCTATTTTCCCATCAGGAAGAAGAATTAACCACAGGCTCAGCCTGCCGCCCGGGACCAGAAGAGGGCCTGAAGCAATCCTGCGCTTTTGCGGCCAGCTCCCAAGAAAGCGAGTGGAAAAATGGAGCTCAGGGGCACTGCAATTCACACACCTGCAGAGTTATGAATGATAACTCTCGTCCACAAATATATTGACGGCAGGCAACGAAGAGGATTTGAAAGCAAGGCAGAATTGCAGGAAACAGATTTCAGGAGGTAGATTCGAATCGCCTTTAAAGCACGGGAAAAGCGGCAAAACCTCGACAATGATGCCCTTGGCCAAAAAGGGCGTATGCGTTTTTTCCTGAATATATTCAGGAAAAAACGCATACGCCCTTTTTGGCCAACCAAGCAACCTGGAAAGGCAAATCAGCGCTACAAAGAAGTCTCGCTTCCCATCGGTCAAAAGGGCCATGCTGAATAAAGTGTCAAACCCAGAAATGCAGGACAGGCCATGGAGAAACGGGAGCCTTGCTACGCTGATGGGCGGGATGTAAATTGCCAACAGCCCCTCTGGAGAAGTGTACGGTGTGTCCTGAAACCTCGAAAAAACTCAGCTTAGAGAGCATAGGGCACTTCCACTCATGGGCGTATACATTGGGAAAACTACAAATCAGCAAGACCCAGGCACCCCAAAGTTTAGGGCTGCTCTGTTGACAAGAACCTCCTCTTCGTTACACCTTAAATATCCCAGGAAAGAGAAAAATGGATAAAGAAGTTGTGGTCCTTATGTACAATGGAATATCACTCAGCCATGAAATCAACGTCATAAGGCTAGTAGCAGCATGATGAGTGGATTTAGGTACGACGATTCTAAGTGAAATAAGTCACACAGAAAAAGACACTTATCCTAAGATATCACTTATAGAGGGAATGTAAAAACCGCTACCCTTGAACTGAATTACCAAACAGAACAGAGTCACACGTTTAGAAAACACACTATGGCTGCTTAACGGGAAAGGTGAGGTGGGGTGATGCGTAAATGAAGGGTTTCAAATTGGCTCAGAGACCGTTCCATAAACCCAATATGTAATAGACACGACCTACTCCTTGCTCAGTGAACTGGACTCAACACCCCCTATTCACCGCCCAAGAATATATCTGACTACTAAGAATCTTACAACCTATGTATTGATATCTCTCTGTAAGTGAGTCAAGTGGGTGTAAAGCGGCATAAACACAGCAGTGAAAAGCAGCTAAACCCCTTTATAAAAATCAATCACTTTGAAAAACCCGTGAAACAAAGACAGTGAAAGAGAGAGAAATTCTTACTAAATTCGTTCAGGGGCTGTGATGCCACCTGGATTGACCATATCTAGACCCACAGCTGATTGAGACATAAGGGTGGACACTCTTGGGGCTGAGAGGTTTGGTGAGGTTGGGTGAGCAAACGCAGACCCTTTAAAGTAATACTGCGTGGTTCCCATCCCATGGGTCCCAAATCTCCAGGTTCAAGGGCATCTTCCTACTTCGAAAACATGCATGAGAAACCCAGAAGATGGTACACCGTGTGATCGGGAAAGGTTTCTAAAACGCACCTCATTTCTCATCTCCCTGTGCTCGGGTTCGCCATTCCAGCCGCTTTACTAGCAATCTCCCTCCTTGGAGAATCAGCACCTTTAACCTCCTGTTCCGTACAGGTTGCAATTTGTCCTGAGGATGAACGGGAAGAGGGGGAACCAATGAGACACTAGCTCTAGGTGTTGGGACAGGCACAGGTCACTCTATTTTCCCATCAGGAAGAAGAATTAACCACAGGCTCAGCCTGCCGCCCGGGACCAGAAGAGGGCCTGAAGCAATCCTGCGCTTTTGCGGCCAGCTCCCAAGAAAGCGAGTGGAAAAATGGAGCTCAGGGGCACTGCAATTCACAAACCTGCAGAGTTATAAATGATAACTCTCGTCCACAAATATATTGACGGCAGGCAACGAAGAGGATTTGAAAGCAAGGCAGAATTGCAGGAAACAGATTTCAGGAGGTAGATTCGAATCGCCTTTAAAGCACGGGAAAAGCGGCAAAACCTCGACAATGATGCCCTTGGCCAAAAAGGGCGTATGCGTTTTTTCCTGAATATATTCAGGAAAAAACGCATACGCCCTTTTTGGCCAACCAAGCAACCTGGAAAGGCAAATCAGCGCTACAAAGAAGTCTCGCTTCCCATCGGTCAAAAGGGCCATGCTGAATAAAGTGTCAAACCCAGAAATGCAGGACAGGCCATGGAGAAACGGGAGCCTTGCTACGCTGATGGGCGGGATGTAAATTGCCAACAGCCCCTCTGGAGAAGTGTACGGTGTGTCCTGAAACCTCGAAAAAACTCAGCTTAGAGAGCATAGGGCACTTCCACTCATGGGCGTATACATTGGGAAAACTACAAATCAGCAAGACCCAGGCACCCCAAAGTTTAGGGCTGCTCTGTTGACAAGAACCTCCTCTTCGTTACACCTTAAATATCCCAGGAAAGGGAAAAATGGATAAAGAAGTTGTGGTCCTTATGTACAATGGAATATCACTCAGCCATGAAATCAACGTCATAAGGCTAGTAGCAGCATGATGAGTGGATTTAGGTACGACGATTCTAAGTGAAATAAGTCACACAGAAAAAGACACTTATCCTAAGATATCACTTATAGAGGGAATGTAAAAACCGCTACCCTTGAACTGAATTACAAAACAGAACAGAGTCACACGTTTAGAAAACACACTATGGCTGCTTAACGGGAAAGGTGAGGTGGGGTGATGCGTAAACGAAGGGTTTCAAATTAGCTCAGAGACCGTTCCATAAACCCAATATGTAATAGACACGACCTACTCCTTGCTCAGTGAACTGGACTCAACACCCCCTATTCACCGCCCAAGAATATATCTGACTACTAAGAATCTTAAAACCCATGTATTGATATCTCTCTGTAAGTGAGTCAAGTGGGGGTAAAGCGGCATAAACACAGCAGTGAAAAGCAGCTAAACCCCTTTATAAAAATCAATCACTTTGAAAAACCCGTGAAACAAAGACAGTGAAAGAGAGAGAAATTCTTACTAAATTCGTTCAGGGGCTGTGATGCCACCTGGATCGACCATATCTAGACCCACAACTGATTGAGACATAAGGGTGGACACTCTTGGGGCTGAGAGGTTTGGTGAGGTTGGGTGAGCAAACGCAGACCCTTTAAAGTAATACTGCGTGGTTCCCATCCCATGGGTCCCAAATCTCCAGGTTCAAGGGCATCTTCCTACTTCGAAAACATGCATGAGAAACCCAGAAGATGGTACACCGTGTGATCGGGAAAGGTTTCTAAAACGCACCTCATTTCTCATCTCCCTGTGCTCGGGTTCGCCATTCCAGCCGCTTTACTAGCAATCTCCCTCCTTGGAGAATCAGCACCTTTAACCTCCTGTTCCGTACAGGTTGCAATTTGTCCTGAGGATGAACGGGAAGAGGGGGAACCAATGAGACACTAGCTCTAGGTGTTGGGACAGGCACAGGTCACTCTATTTTCCCATCAGGAAGAAGAATTAACCACAGGCTCAGCCTGCCGCCCGGGACCAGAAGAGGGCCTGAAGCAATCCTGCGCTTTTGCGGCCAGCTCCCAAGAAAGCGAGTGGAAAAATGGAGCTCAGGGGCACTGCAATTCACACACCTGCAGAGTTATGAATGATAACTCTCGTCCACAAATATATTGACGGCAGGCAACGAAGAGGATTTGAAAGCAAGGCAGAATTGCAGGAAACAGATTTCAGGAGGTAGATTCGAATCGCCTTTAAAGCACGGGAAAAGCGGCAAAACCTCGACAATGATGCCCTTGGCCAAAAAGGGCGTATGCGTTTTTTCCTGAATATATTCAGGAAAAAACGCATACGCCCTTTTTGGCCAACCAAGCAACCTGGAAAGGCAAATCAGCGCTACAAAGAAGTCTCGCTTCCCATCGGTCAAAAGGGCCATGCTGAATAAAGTGTCAAACCCAGAAATGCAGGACAGGCCATGGAGAAACGGGAGCCTTGCTACGCTGATGGGCGGGATGTAAATTGCCAACAGCCCCTCTGGAGAAGTGTACGGTGTGTCCTGAAACCTCGAAAAAACTCAGCTTAGAGAGCATAGGGCACTTCCACTCATGGGCGTATACATTGGGAAAACTACAAATCAGCAAGACCCAGGCACCCCAAAGTTTAGGGCTGCTCTGTGGACAAGAACCTCCTCTTCGTTACACCTTAAATATCCCAGGAAAGGGAAAAATGGATAAAGAAGTTGTGGTCCTTATGTACAATGGAATATCACTCAGCCATGAAATCAACGTCATAAGGCTAGTAGCAGCATGATGAGTGGATTTAGGTACGACGATTCTAAGTGAAATAAGTCACACAGAAAAAGACACTTATCCTAAGATATCACTTATAGAGGGAATGTAAAAACCGCTACCCTTGAACTGAATTACCAAACAGAACAGAGTCACACGTTTAGAAAACACACTATGGCTGCTTAACGGGAAAGGTGAGGTGGGGTGATGCGTAAAAGAAGGGTTTCAAATTGGCTCAGAGACCGTTCCATAAACCCAATATGTAATAGACACGACCTACTCCTTGCTCAGTGAACTGGACTCAACACCCCCTATTCACCGCCCAAGAATATATCTGACTAGTAAGAATCTTACAACCTATGTATTGATATCTCTCTGTAAGTGAGTCAAGTGGGGGTAAAGCGGCATAAACACAGCAGTGAAAAGCAGCTAAACCCCTTTATAAAAATCAATCACTTTGAAAAACCCGTGAAACAAAGACAGTGAAAGAGAGAGAAATTCTTACTAAATTCGTTCAGGGGCTGTGATGCCACCTGGATCGACCATATCTAGACCCACAGCTGATTGAGACATAAGGGTGGACACTCTTGGGGCTGAGAGGTTTGGTGAGGTTGGGTGAGCAAACGCAGACCCTTTAAAGTAATACTGCGTGGTTCCCATCCCATGGGTCCCAAATCTCCAGGTTCAAGGGCATCTTCCTACTTCGAAAACATGCATGAGAAACCCAGAAGATGGTACACCGTGTGATCGGGAAAGGTTTCTAAAACGCACCTCATTTCTCATCTCCCTGTGCTCGGGTTCGCCATTCCAGCCGCTTTACTAGCAATCTCCCTCCTTGGAGAATCAGCACCTTTAACCTCCTGTTCCGTACAGGTTGCAATTTGTCCTGAGGATGAACGGGAAGAGGGGGAACCAATGAGACACTAGCTCTAGGTGTTGGGACAGGCACAGGCCACTCTATTTTCCCATCAGGAAGAAGAATTAACCACAGGCTCAGCCTGCCGCCCGGGACCAGAAGAGGGCCTGAAGCAATCCTGCGCTTTTGCGGCCAGCTCCCAAGAAAGCGAGTGGAAAAATGGAGCTCAGGGGCACTGCAATTCACACACCTGCAGAGTTATAAATGATAACTCTCGTCCACAAATATATTGACGGCAGGCAACGAAGAGGATTTGAAAGCAAGGCAGAATTGCAGGAAACAGATTTCAGGAGGTAGATTCGAATCGCCTTTAAAGCACGGGAAAAGCGGCAAAACCTCGACAATGATGCCCTTGGCCAAAAAGGGCGTATGCGTTTTTTCCTGAATATATTCAGGAAAAAACGCATACGCCCTTTTTGGCCAACCAAGCAACCTGGAAAGGCAAATCAGCGCTACAAAGAAGTCTCGCTTCCCATCGGTCAAAAGGGCCATGCTGAATAAAGTGTCAAACCCAGAAATGCAGGACAGGCCATGGAGAAACGGGAGCCTTGCTACGCTGATGGGCGGGATGTAAATTGCCAACAGCCCCTCTGGAGAAGTGTACGGTGTGTCCTGAAACCTCGAAAAAACTCAGCTTAGAGAGCATAGGGCACTTCCACTCATGGGCGTATACATTGGGAAAACTACAAATCAGCAAGACCCAGGCACCCCAAAGTTTAGGGCTGCTCTGTGGACAAGAACCTCCTCTTCGTTACACCTTAAATATCCCAGGAAAGAGAAAAATGGATAAAGAAGTTGTGGTCCTTATGTACAATGGAATATCACTCAGCCATGAAATCAACGTCATAAGGCTAGTAGCAGCATGATGAGTGGATTTAGGTACGACGATTCTAAGTGAAATAAGTCACACAGAAAAAGACACTTATCCTAAGATATCACTTATAGAGGGAATGTAAAAACCGCTACCCTTGAACTGAATTACCAAACAGAACAGAGTCACACGTTTAGAAAACACACTATGGCTGCTTAACGGGAAAGGTGAGGTGGGGTGATGCGTAAAAGAAGGGTTTCAAATTAGCTCAGAGACCGTTCCATAAACCCAATATGTAATAGACACGACCTACTCCTTGCTCAGTGAACTGGACTCAACACCCCCTATTCACCGCCCAAGAATATATCTGACTACTAAGAATCTTACAACCTATGTATTGATATCTCTCTGTAAGTGAGTCAAGTGGGGGTAAAGCGGCATAAACACAGCAGTGAAAAGCAGCTAAACCCCTTTATAAAAATCAATCACTTTGAAAAACCCGTGAAACAAAGACAGTGAAAGAGAGAGAAATTCTTACTAAATTCGTTCAGGGGCTGTGATGCCACCTGGATTGACCATATCTAGACCCACAGCTGATTGAGACATAAGGGTGGACACTCTTGGGGCTGAGAGGTTTGGTGAGGTTGGGTGAGCAAACGCAGACCCTTTAAAGTAATACTGCGTGGTTCCCATCCCATGGGTCCCAAATCTCCAGGTTCAAGGGCATCTTCCTACTTCGAAAACATGCATGAGAAACCCAGAAGATGGTACACCGTGTGATCGGGAAAGGTTTCTAAAACGCACCTCATTTCTCATCTCCCTGTGCTCGGGTTCGCCATTCCAGCCGCTTTACTAGCAATCTCCCTCCTTGGAGAATCAGCACCTTTAACCTCCTGTTCCGTACAGGTTGCAATTTGTCCTGAGGATGAACGGGAAGAGGGGGAACCAATGAGACACTAGCTCTAGGTGTTGGGACAGGCACAGGCCACTCTATTTTCCCATCAGGAAGAAGAATTAACCACAGGCTCAGCCTGCCGCCCGGGACCAGAAGAGGGCCTGAAGCAATCCTGCGCTTTTGCGGCCAGCTCCCAAGAAAGCGAGTGGAAAAATGGAGCTCAGGGGCACTGCAATTCACACACCTGCAGAGTTATAAATGATAACTCTCGTCCACAAATATATTGACGGCAGGCAACGAAGAGGATTTGAAAGCAAGGCAGAATTGCAGGAAACAGATTTCAGGAGGTAGATTCGAATCGCCTTTAAAGCACGGGAAAAGCGGCAAAACCTCGACAATGATGCCCTTGGCCAAAAAGGGCGTATGCGTTTTTTCCTGAATATATTCAGGAAAAAACGCATACGCCCTTTTTGGCCAACCAAGCAACCTGGAAAGGCAAATCAGCGCTACAAAGAAGTCTCGCTTCCCATCGGTCAAAAGGGCCATGCTGAATAAAGTGTCAAACCCAGAAATGCAGGACAGGCCATGGAGAAACGGGAGCCTTGCTACGCTGATGGGCGGGATGTAAATTGCCAACAGCCCCTCTGGAGAAGTGTACGGTGTGTCCTGAAACCTCGAAAAAACTCAGCTTAGAGAGCATAGGGCACTTCCACTCATGGGCGTATACATTGGGAAAACTACAAATCAGCAAGACCCAGGCACCCCAAAGTTTAGGGCTGCTCTGTTGACAAGAACCTCCTCTTCGTTACACCTTAAATATCCCAGGAAAGAGAAAACTGGATAAAGAAGTTGTGGTCCTTATGTACAATGGAATATCACTCAGCCATGAAATCAACGTCATAAGGCTAGTAGCAGCATGATGAGTGGATTTAGGTACGACGATTCTAAGTGAAATAAGTCACACAGAAAAAGACACTTATCCTAAGATATCACTTATAGAGGGAATGTAAAAACCGCTACCCTTGAACTGAATTACCAAACAGAACAGAGTCACACGTTTAGAAAACACACTATGGCTGCTTAACGGGAAAGGTGAGGTGGGGTGATGCGTAAAAGAAGGGTTTCAAATTAGCTCAGAGACCGTTCCATAAACCCAATATGTAATAGACACGACCTACTCCTTGCTCAGTGAACTGGACTCAACACCCCCTATTCACCGCCCAAGAATATATCTGACTACTAAGAATCTTACAACCTATGTATTGATATCTCTCTGTAAGTGAGTCAAGTGGGGGTAAAGCGGCATAAACACAGCAGTGAAAAGCAGCTAAACCCCTTTATAAAAATCAATCACTTTGAAAAACCCGTGAAACAAAGACAGTGAAAGAGAGAGAAATTCTTACTAAATTCGTTCAGGGGCTGTGATGCCACCTGGATTGACCATATCTAGACCCACAGCTGATTGAGACATAAGGGTGGACACTCTTGGGGCTGAGAGGTTTGGTGAGGTTGGGTGAGCAAACGCAGACCCTTTAAAGTAATACTGCGTGGTTCCCATCCCATGGGTCCCAAATCTCCAGGTTCAAGGGCATCTTCCTACTTCGAAAACATGCATGAGAAACCCAGAAGATGGTACACCGTGTGATCGGGAAAGGTTTCTAAAACGCACCTCATTTCTCATCTCCCTGTGCTCGGGTTCGCCATTCCAGCCGCTTTACTAGCAATCTCCCTCCTTGGAGAATCAGCACCTTTAACCTCCTGTTCCGTACAGGTTGCAATTTGTCCTGAGGATGAACGGGAAGAGGGGGAACCAATGAGACACTAGCTCTAGGTGTTGGGACAGGCACAGGCCACTCTATTTTCCCATCAGGAAGAAGAATTAACCACAGGCTCAGCCTGCCGCCCGGGACCAGAAGAGGGCCTGAAGCAATCCTGCGCTTTTGCGGCCAGCTCCCAAGAAAGCGAGTGGAAAAATGGAGCTCAGGGGCACTGCAATTCACACACCTGCAGAGTTATGAATGATAACTCTCGTCCACAAATATATTGACGGCAGGCAACGAAGAGGATTTGAAAGCAAGGCAGAATTGCAGGAAACAGATTTCAGGAGGTAGATTCGAATCGCCTTTAAAGCACGGGAAAAGCGGCAAAACCTCGACAATGATGCCCTTGGCCAAAAAGGGCGTATGCGTTTTTTCCTGAATATATTCAGGAAAAAACGCATACGCCCTTTTTGGCCAACCAAGCAACCTGGAAAGGCAAATCAGCGCTACAAAGAAGTCTCGCTTCCCATCGGTCAAAAGGGCCATGCTGAATAAAGTGTCAAACCCAGAAATGCAGGACAGGCCATGGAGAAACGGGAGCCTTGCTACGCTGATGGGCGGGATGTAAATTGCCAACAGCCCCTCTGGAGAAGTGTACGGTGTGTCCTGAAACCTCGAAAAAACTCAGCTTAGAGAGCATAGGGCACTTCCACTCATGGGCGTATACATTGGGAAAACTACAAATCAGCAAGACCCAGGCACCCCAAAGTTTAGGGCTGCTCTGTTGACAAGAACCTCCTCTTCGTTACACCTTAAATATCCCAGGAAAGAGAAAACTGGATAAAGAAGTTGTGGTCCTTATGTACAATGGAATATCACTCAGCCATGAAATCAACGTCATAAGGCTAGTAGCAGCATGATGAGTGGATTTAGGTACGACGATTCTAAGTGAAATAAGTCACACAGAAAAAGACACTTATCCTAAGATATCACTTATAGAGGGAATGTAAAAACCGCTACCCTTGAACTGAATTACCAAACAGAACAGAGTCACACGTTTAGAAAACACACTATGGCTGCTTAACGGGAAAGGTGAGGTGGGGTGATGCGTAAAAGAAGGGTTTCAAATTAGCTCAGAGACCGTTCCATAAACCCAATATGTAATAGACACGACCTACTCCTTGCTCAGTGAACTGGACTCAACACCCCCTATTCACCGCCCAAGAATATATCTGACTACTAAGAATCTTACAACCTATGTATTGATATCTCTCTGTAAGTGAGTCAAGTGGGGGTAAAGCGGCATAAACACAGCAGTGAAAAGCAGCTAAACCCCTTTATAAAAATCAATCACTTTGAAAAACCCGTGAAACAAAGACAGTGAAAGAGAGAGAAATTCTTACTAAATTCGTTCAGGGGCTGTGATGCCACCTGGATTGACCATATCTAGACCCACAGCTGATTGAGACATAAGGGTGGACACTCTTGGGGCTGAGAGGTTTGGTGAGGTTGGGTGAGCAAACGCAGACCCTTTAAAGTAATACTGCGTGGTTCCCATCCCATGGGTCCCAAATCTCCAGGTTCAAGGGCATCTTCCTACTTCGAAAACATGCATGAGAAACCCAGAAGATGGTACACCGTGTGATCGGGAAAGGTTTCTAAAACGCACCTCATTTCTCATCTCCCTGTGCTCGGGTTCGCCATTCCAGCCGCTTTACTAGCAATCTCCCTCCTTGGAGAATCAGCACCTTTAACCTCCTGTTCCGTACAGGTTGCAATTTGTCCTGAGGATGAACGGGAAGAGGGGGAACCAATGAGACACTAGCTCTAGGTGTTGGGACAGGCACAGGCCACTCTATTTTCCCATCAGGAAGAAGAATTAACCACAGGCTCAGCCTGCCGCCCGGGACCAGAAGAGGGCCTGAAGCAATCCTGCGCTTTTGCGGCCAGCTCCCAAGAAAGCGAGTGGAAAAATGGAGCTCAGGGGCACTGCAATTCACACACCTGCAGAGTTATGAATGATAACTCTCGTCCACAAATATATTGACGGCAGGCAACGAAGAGGATTTGAAAGCAAGGCAGAATTGCAGGAAACAGATTTCAGGAGGTAGATTCGAATCGCCTTTAAAGCACGGGAAAAGCGGCAAAACCTCGACAATGATGCCCTTGGCCAAAAAGGGCGTATGCGTTTTTTCCTGAATATATTCAGGAAAAAACGCATACGCCCTTTTTGGCCAACCAAGCAACCTGGAAAGGCAAATCAGCGCTACAAAGAAGTCTCGCTTCCCATCGGTCAAAAGGGCCATGCTGAATAAAGTGTCAAACCCAGAAATGCAGGACAGGCCATGGAGAAACGGGAGCCTTGCTACGCTGATGGGCGGGATGTAAATTGCCAACAGCCCCTCTGGAGAAGTGTACGGTGTGTCCTGAAACCTCGAAAAAACTCAACTTAGAGAGCATAGGGCACTTCCACTCATGGGCGTATACATTGGGAAAACTACAAATCAGCAAGACCCAGGCACCCCAAAGTTTAGGGCTGCTCTGTTGACAAGAACCTCCTCTTCGTTACACCTTAAATATCCCAGGAAAGAGAAAAATGGATAAAGAAGTTGTGGTCCTTATGTACAATGGAATATCACTCAGCCATGAAATCAACGTCATAAGGCTAGTAGCAGCATGATGAGTGGATTTAGGTACGACGATTCTAAGTGAAATAAGTCACACAGAAAAAGACACTTATCCTAAGATATCACTTATAGAGGGAATGTAAAAACCGCTACCCTTGAACTGAATTACCAAACAGAACAGAGTCACACGTTTAGAAAACACACTATGGCTGCTTAACGGGAAAGGTGAGGTGGGGTGATGCGTAAAAGAAGGGTTTCAAATTAGCTCAGAGACCGTTCCATAAACCCAATATGTAATAGACACGACCTACTCCTTGCTCAGTGAACTGGACTCAACACCCCCTATTCACCGCCCAAGAATATATCTGACTAGTAAGAATCTTACAACCTATGTATTGATATCTCTCTGTAAGTGAGTCAAGTGGGGGTAAAGCGGCATAAACACAGCAGTGAAAAGCAGCTAAACCCCTTTATAAAAATCAATCACTTTGAAAAACCCGTGAAACAAAGACAGTGAAAGAGAGAGAAATTCTTACTAAATTCGTTCAGGGGCTGTGATGCCACCTGGATTGACCATATCTAGACCCACAGCTGATTGAGACATAAGGGTGGACACTCTTGGGGCTGAGAGGTTTGGTGAGGTTGGGTGAGCAAACGCAGACCCTTTAAAGTAATACTGCGTGGTTCCCATCCCATGGGTCCCAAATCTCCAGGTTCAAGGGCATCTTCCTACTTCGAAAACATGCATGAGAAACCCAGAAGATGGTACACCGTGTGATCGGGAAAGGTTTCTAAAACGCACCTCATTTCTCATCTCCCTGTGCTCGGGTTCGCCATTCCAGCCGCTTTACTAGCAATCTCCCTCCTTGGAGAATCAGCACCTTTAACCTCCTGTTCCGTACAGGTTGCAATTTGTCCTGAGGATGAACGGGAAGAGGGGGAACCAATGAGACACTAGCTCTAGGTGTTGGGACAGGCACAGGCCACTCTATTTTCCCATCAGGAAGAAGAATTAACCACAGGCTCAGCCTGCCGCCCGGGACCAGAAGAGGGCCTGAAGCAATCCTGCGCTTTTGCGGCCAGCTCCCAAGAAAGCGAGTGGAAAAATGGAGCTCAGGGGCACTGCAATTCACACACCTGCAGAGTTATGAATGATAACTCTCGTCCACAAATATATTGACGGCAGGCAACGAAGAGGATTTGAAAGCAAGGCAGAATTGCAGGAAACAGATTTCAGGAGGTAGATTCGAATCGCCTTTAAAGCACGGGAAAAGCGGCAAAACCTCGACAATGATGCCCTTGGCCAAAAAGGGCGTATGCGTTTTTTCCTGAATATATTCAGGAAAAAACGCATACGCCCTTTTTGGCCAACCAAGCAACCTGGAAAGGCAAATCAGCGCTACAAAGAAGTCTCGCTTCCCATCGGTCAAAAGGGCCATGCTGAATAAAGTGTCAAACCCAGAAATGCAGGACAGGCCATGGAGAAACGGGAGCCTTGCTACGCTGATGGGCGGGATGTAAATTGCCAACAGCCCCTCTGGAGAAGTGTACGGTGTGTCCTGAAACCTCGAAAAAACTCAGCTTAGAGAGCATAGGGCACTTCCACTCATGGGCGTATACATTGGGAAAACTACAAATCAGCAAGACCCAGGCACCCCAAAGTTTAGGGCTGCTCTGTTGACAAGAACCTCCTCTTCGTTACACCTTAAATATCCCAGGAAAGAGAAAAATGGATAAAGAAGTTGTGGTCCTTATGTACAATGGAATATCACTCAGCCATGAAATCAACGTCATAAGGCTAGTAGCAGCATGATGAGTGGATTTAGGTACGACGATTCTAAGTGAAATAAGTCACACAGAAAAAGACACTTATCCTAAGATATCACTTATAGAGGGAATGTAAAAACCGCTACCCTTGAACTGAATTACAAAACAGAACAGAGTCACACGTTTAGAAAACACACTATGGCTGCTTAACGGGAAAGGTGAGGTGGGGTGATGCGTAAAAGAAGGGTTTCAAATTAGCTCAGAGACCGTTCCATAAACCCAATATGTAATAGACACGACCTACTCCTTGCTCAGTGAACTGGACTCAACACCCCCTATTCACCGCCCAAGAATATATCTGACTAGTAAGAATCTTACAACCTATGTATTGATATCTCTCTGTAAGTGAGTCAAGTGGGGGTAAAGCGGCATAAACACAGCAGTGAAAAGCAGCTAAACCCCTTTATAAAAATCAATCACTTTGAAAAACCCGTGAAACAAAGACAGTGAAAGAGAGAGAAATTCTTACTAAATTCGTTCAGGGGCTGTGATGCCACCTGGATTGACCATATCTAGACCCACAGCTGATTGAGACATAAGGGTGGACACTCTTGGGGCTGAGAGGTTTGGTGAGGTTGGGTGAGCAAACGCAGACCCTTTAAAGTAATACTGCGTGGTTCCCATCCCATGGGTCCCAAATCTCCAGGTTCAAGGGCATCTTCCTACTTCGAAAACATGCATGAGAAACCCAGAAGATGGTACACCGTGTGATCGGGAAAGGTTTCTAAAACGCACCTCATTTCTCATCTCCCTGTGCTCGGGTTCGCCATTCCAGCCGCTTTACTAGCAATCTCCCTCCTTGGAGAATCAGCACCTTTAACCTCCTGTTCCGTACAGGTTGCAATTTGTCCTGAGGATGAACGGGAAGAGGGGGAACCAATGAGACACTAGCTCTAGGTGTTGGGACAGGCACAGGTCACTCTATTTTCCCATCAGGAAGAAGAATTAACCACAGGCTCAGCCTGCCGCCCGGGACCAGAAGAGGGCCTGAAGCAATCCTGCGCTTTTGCGGCCAGCTCCCAAGAAAGCGAGTGGAAAAATGGAGCTCAGGGGCACTGCAATTCACACACCTGCAGAGTTATGAATGATAACTCTCGTCCACAAATATATTGACGGCAGGCAACGAAGAGGATTTGAAAGCAAGGCAGAATTGCAGGAAACAGATTTCAGGAGGTAGATTCGAATCGCCTTTAAAGCACGGGAAAAGCGGCAAAACCTCGACAATGATGCCCTTGGCCAAAAAGGGCGTATGCGTTTTTTCCTGAATATATTCAGGAAAAAACGCATACGCCCTTTTTGGCCAACCAAGCAACCTGGAAAGGCAAATCAGCGCTACAAAGAAGTCTCGCTTCCCATCGGTCAAAAGGGCCATGCTGAATAAAGTGTCAAACCCAGAAATGCAGGACAGGCCATGGAGAAACGGGAGCCTTGCTACGCTGATGGGCGGGATGTAAATTGCCAACAGCCCCTCTGGAGAAGTGTACGGTGTGTCCTGAAACCTCGAAAAAACTCAGCTTAGAGAGCATAGGGCACTTCCACTCATGGGCGTATACATTGGGAAAACTACAAATCAGCAAGACCCAGGCACCCCAAAGTTTAGGGCTGCTCTGTTGACAAGAACCTCCTCTTCGTTACACCTTAAATATCCCAGGAAAGAGAAAACTGGATAAAGAAGTTGTGGTCCTTATGTACAATGGAATATCACTCAGCCATGAAATCAACGTCATAAGGCTAGTAGCAGCATGATGAGTGGATTTAGGTACGACGATTCTAAGTGAAATAAGTCACACAGAAAAAGACACTTATCCTAAGATATCACTTATAGAGGGAATGTAAAAACCGCTACCCTTGAACTGAATTACCAAACAGAACAGAGTCACACGTTTAGAAAACACACTATGGCTGCTTAACGGGAAAGGTGAGGTGGGGTGATGCGTAAAAGAAGGGTTTCAAATTAGCTCAGAGACCGTTCCATAAACCCAATATGTAATAGACACGACCTACTCCTTGCTCAGTGAACTGGACTCAACACCCCCTATTCACCGCCCAAGAATATATCTGACTAGTAAGAATCTTACAACCTATGTATTGATATCTCTCTGTAAGTGAGTCAAGTGGGGGTAAAGCGGCATAAACACAGCAGTGAAAAGCAGCTAAACCCCTTTATAAAAATCAATCACTTTGAAAAACCCGTGAAACAAAGACAGTGAAAGAGAGAGAAATTCTTACTAAATTCGTTCAGGGGCTGTGATGCCACCTGGATTGACCATATCTAGACCCACAGCTGATTGAGACATAAGGGTGGACACTCTTGGGGCTGAGAGGTTTGGTGAGGTTGGGTGAGCAAACGCAGACCCTTTAAAGTAATACTGCGTGGTTCCCATCCCATGGGTCCCAAATCTCCAGGTTCAAGGGCATCTTCCTACTTCGAAAACATGCATGAGAAACCCAGAAGATGGTACACCGTGTGATCGGGAAAGGTTTCTAAAACGCACCTCATTTCTCATCTCCCTGTGCTCGGGTTCGCCATTCCAGCCGCTTTACTAGCAATCTCCCTCCTTGGAGAATCAGCACCTTTAACCTCCTGTTCCGTACAGGTTGCAATTTGTCCTGAGGATGAACGGGAAGAGGGGGAACCAATGAGACACTAGCTCTAGGTGTTGGGACAGGCACAGGTCACTCTATTTTCCCATCAGGAAGAAGAATTAACCACAGGCTCAGCCTGCCGCCCGGGACCAGAAGAGGGCCTGAAGCAATCCTGCGCTTTTGCGGCCAGCTCCCAAGAAAGCGAGTGGAAAAATGGAGCTCAGGGGCACTGCAATTCACACACCTGCAGAGTTATGAATGATAACTCTCGTCCACAAATATATTGACGGCAGGCAACGAAGAGGATTTGAAAGCAAGGCAGAATTGCAGGAAACAGATTTCAGGAGGTAGATTCGAATCGCCTTTAAAGCACGGGAAAAGCGGCAAAACCTCGACAATGATGCCCTTGGCCAAAAAGGGCGTATGCGTTTTTTCCTGAATATATTCAGGAAAAAACGCATACGCCCTTTTTGGCCAACCAAGCAACCTGGAAAGGCAAATCAGCGCTACAAAGAAGTCTCGCTTCCCATCGGTCAAAAGGGCCATGCTGAATAAAGTGTCAAACCCAGAAATGCAGGACAGGCCATGGAGAAACGGGAGCCTTGCTACGCTGATGGGCGGGATGTAAATTGCCAACAGCCCCTCTGGAGAAGTGTACGGTGTGTCCTGAAACCTCGAAAAAACTCAGCTTAGAGAGCATAGGGCACTTCCACTCATGGGCGTATACATTGGGAAAACTACAAATCAGCAAGACCCAGGCACCCCAAAGTTTAGGGCTGCTCTGTTGACAAGAACCTCCTCTTCGTTACACCTTAAATATCCCAGGAAAGAGAAAACTGGATAAAGAAGTTGTGGTCCTTATGTACAATGGAATATCACTCAGCCATGAAATCAACGTCATAAGGCTAGTAGCAGCATGATGAGTGGATTTAGGTACGACGATTCTAAGTGAAATAAGTCACACAGAAAAAGACACTTATCCTAAGATATCACTTATAGAGGGAATGTAAAAACCGCTACCCTTGAACTGAATTACCAAACAGAACAGAGTCACACGTTTAGAAAACACACTATGGCTGCTTAACGGGAAAGGTGAGGTGGGGTGATGCGTAAAAGAAGGGTTTCAAATTAGCTCAGAGACCGTTCCATAAACCCAATATGTAATAGACACGACCTACTCCTTGCTCAGTGAACTGGACTCAACACCCCCTATTCACCGCCCAAGAATATATCTGACTAGTAAGAATCTTACAACCTATGTATTGATATCTCTCTGTAAGTGAGTCAAGTGGGGGTAAAGCGGCATAAACACAGCAGTGAAAAGCAGCTAAACCCCTTTATAAAAATCAATCACTTTGAAAAACCCGTGAAACAAAGACAGTGAAAGAGAGAGAAATTCTTACTAAATTCGTTCAGGGGCTGTGATGCCACCTGGATTGACCATATCTAGACCCACAGCTGATTGAGACATAAGGGTGGACACTCTTGGGGCTGAGAGGTTTGGTGAGGTTGGGTGAGCAAACGCAGACCCTTTAAAGTAATACTGCGTGGTTCCCATCCCATGGGTCCCAAATCTCCAGGTTCAAGGGCATCTTCCTACTTCGAAAACATGCATGAGAAACCCAGAAGATGGTACACCGTGTGATCGGGAAAGGTTTCTAAAACGCACCTCATTTCTCATCTCCCTGTGCTCGGGTTCGCCATTCCAGCCGCTTTACTAGCAATCTCCCTCCTTGGAGAATCAGCACCTTTAACCTCCTGTTCCGTACAGGTTGCAATTTGTCCTGAGGATGAACGGGAAGAGGGGGAACCAATGAGACACTAGCTCTAGGTGTTGGGACAGGCACAGGTCACTCTATTTTCCCATCAGGAAGAAGAATTAACCACAGGCTCAGCCTGCCGCCCGGGACCAGAAGAGGGCCTGAAGCAATCCTGCGCTTTTGCGGCCAGCTCCCAAGAAAGCGAGTGGAAAAATGGAGCTCAGGGGCACTGCAATTCACACACCTGCAGAGTTATGAATGATAACTCTCGTCCACAAATATATTGACGGCAGGCAACGAAGAGGATTTGAAAGCAAGGCAGAATTGCAGGAAACAGATTTCAGGAGGTAGATTCGAATCGCCTTTAAAGCACGGGAAAAGCGGCAAAACCTCGACAATGATGCCCTTGGCCAAAAAGGGCGTATGCGTTTTTTCCTGAATATATTCAGGAAAAAACGCATACGCCCTTTTTGGCCAACCAAGCAACCTGGAAAGGCAAATCAGCGCTACAAAGAAGTCTCGCTTCCCATCGGTCAAAAGGGCCATGCTGAATAAAGTGTCAAACCCAGAAATGCAGGACAGGCCATGGAGAAACGGGAGCCTTGCTACGCTGATGGGCGGGATGTAAATTGCCAACAGCCCCTCTGGAGAAGTGTACGGTGTGTCCTGAAACCTCGAAAAAACTCAGCTTAGAGAGCATAGGGCACTTCCACTCATGGGCGTATACATTGGGAAAACTACAAATCAGCAAGACCCAGGCACCCCAAAGTTTAGGGCTGCTCTGTTGACAAGAACCTCCTCTTCGTTACACCTTAAATATCCCAGGAAAGAGAAAAATGGATAAAGAAGTTGTGGTCCTTATGTACAATGGAATATCACTCAGCCATGAAATCAACGTCATAAGGCTAGTAGCAGCATGATGAGTGGATTTAGGTACGACGATTCTAAGTGAAATAAGTCACACAGAAAAAGACACTTATCCTAAGATATCACTTATAGAGGGAATGTAAAAACCGCTACCCTTGAACTGAATTACCAAACAGAACAGAGTCACACGTTTAGAAAACACACTATGGCTGCTTAACGGGAAAGGTGAGGTGGGGTGATGCGTAAAAGAAGGGTTTCAAATTAGCTCAGAGACCGTTCCATAAACCCAATATGTAATAGACACGACCTACTCCTTGCTCAGTGAACTGGACTCAACACCCCCTATTCACCGCCCAAGAATATATCTGACTACTAAGAATCTTACAACCTATGTATTGATATCTCTCTGTAAGTGAGTCAAGTGGGGGTAAAGCGGCATAAACACAGCAGTGAAAAGCAGCTAAACCCCTTTATAAAAATCAATCACTTTGAAAAACCCGTGAAACAAAGACAGTGAAAGAGAGAGAAATTCTTACTAAATTCGTTCAGGGGCTGTGATGCCACCTGGATTGACCATATCTAGACCCACAGCTGATTGAGACATAAGGGTGGACACTCTTGGGGCTGAGAGGTTTGGTGAGGTTGGGTGAGCAAACGCAGACCCTTTAAAGTAATACTGCGTGGTTCCCATCCCATGGGTCCCAAATCTCCAGGTTCAAGGGCATCTTCCTACTTCGAAAACATGCATGAGAAACCCAGAAGATGGTACACCGTGTGATCGGGAAAGGTTTCTAAAACGCACCTCATTTCTCATCTCCCTGTGCTCGGGTTCGCCATTCCAGCCGCTTTACTAGCAATCTCCCTCCTTGGAGAATCAGCACCTTTAACCTCCTGTTCCGTACAGGTTGCAATTTGTCCTGAGGATGAACGGGAAGAGGGGGAACCAATGAGACACTAGCTCTAGGTGTTGGGACAGGCACAGGCCACTCTATTTTCCCATCAGGAAGAAGAATTAACCACAGGCTCAGCCTGCCGCCCGGGACCAGAAGAGGGCCTGAAGCAATCCTGCGCTTTTGCGGCCAGCTCCCAAGAAAGCGAGTGGAAAAATGGAGCTCAGGGGCACTGCAATTCACACACCTGCAGAGTTATGAATGATAACTCTCGTCCACAAATATATTGACGGCAGGCAACGAAGAGGATTTGAAAGCAAGGCAGAATTGCAGGAAACAGATTTCAGGAGGTAGATTCGAATCGCCTTTAAAGCACGGGAAAAGCGGCAAAACCTCGACAATGATGCCCTTGGCCAAAAAGGGCGTATGCGTTTTTTCCTGAATATATTCAGGAAAAAACGCATACGCCCTTTTTGGCCAACCAAGCAACCTGGAAAGGCAAATCAGCGCTACAAAGAAGTCTCGCTTCCCATCGGTCAAAAGGGCCATGCTGAATAAAGTGTCAAACCCAGAAATGCAGGACAGGCCATGGAGAAACGGGAGCCTTGCTACGCTGATGGGCGGGATGTAAATTGCCAACAGCCCCTCTGGAGAAGTGTACGGTGTGTCCTGAAACCTCGAAAAAACTCAGCTTAGAGAGCATAGGGCACTTCCACTCATGGGCGTATACATTGGGAAAACTACAAATCAGCAAGACCCAGGCACCCCAAAGTTTAGGGCTGCTCTGTTGACAAGAACCTCCTCTTCGTTACACCTTAAATATCCCAGGAAAGAGAAAACTGGATAAAGAAGTTGTGGTCCTTATGTACAATGGAATATCACTCAGCCATGAAATCAACGTCATAAGGCTAGTAGCAGCATGATGAGTGGATTTAGGTACGACGATTCTAAGTGAAATAAGTCACACAGAAAAAGACACTTATCCTAAGATATCACTTATAGAGGGAATGTAAAAACCGCTACCCTTGAACTGAATTACCAAACAGAACAGAGTCACACGTTTAGAAAACACACTATGGCTGCTTAACGGGAAAGGTGAGGTGGGGTGATGCGTAAAAGAAGGGTTTCAAATTAGCTCAGAGACCGTTCCATAAACCCAATATGTAATAGACACGACCTACTCCTTGCTCAGTGAACTGGACTCAACACCCCCTATTCACCGCCCAAGAATATATCTGACTAGTAAGAATCTTACAACCTATGTATTGATATCTCTCTGTAAGTGAGTCAAGTGGGGGTAAAGCGGCATAAACACAGCAGTGAAAAGCAGCTAAACCCCTTTATAAAAATCAATCACTTTGAAAAACCCGTGAAACAAAGACAGTGAAAGAGAGAGAAATTCTTACTAAATTCGTTCAGGGGCTGTGATGCCACCTGGATTGACCATATCTAGACCCACAGCTGATTGAGACATAAGGGTGGACACTCTTGGGGCTGAGAGGTTTGGTGAGGTTGGGTGAGCAAACGCAGACCCTTTAAAGTAATACTGCGTGGTTCCCATCCCATGGGTCCCAAATCTCCAGGTTCAAGGGCATCTTCCTACTTCGAAAACATGCATGAGAAACCCAGAAGATGGTACACCGTGTGATCGGGAAAGGTTTCTAAAACGCACCTCATTTCTCATCTCCCTGTGCTCGGGTTCGCCATTCCAGCCGCTTTACTAGCAATCTCCCTCCTTGGAGAATCAGCACCTTTAACCTCCTGTTCCGTACAGGTTGCAATTTGTCCTGAGGATGAACGGGAAGAGGGGGAACCAATGAGACACTAGCTCTAGGTGTTGGGACAGGCACAGGTCACTCTATTTTCCCATCAGGAAGAAGAATTAACCACAGGCTCAGCCTGCCGCCCGGGACCAGAAGAGGGCCTGAAGCAATCCTGCGCTTTTGCGGCCAGCTCCCAAGAAAGCGAGTGGAAAAATGGAGCTCAGGGGCACTGCAATTCACACACCTGCAGAGTTATGAATGATAACTCTCGTCCACAAATATATTGACGGCAGGCAACGAAGAGGATTTGAAAGCAAGGCAGAATTGCAGGAAACAGATTTCAGGAGGTAGATTCGAATCGCCTTTAAAGCACGGGAAAAGCGGCAAAACCTCGACAATGATGCCCTTGGCCAAAAAGGGCGTATGCGTTTTTTCCTGAATATATTCAGGAAAAAACGCATACGCCCTTTTTGGCCAACCAAGCAACCTGGAAAGGCAAATCAGCGCTACAAAGAAGTCTCGCTTCCCATCGGTCAAAAGGGCCATGCTGAATAAAGTGTCAAACCCAGAAATGCAGGACAGGCCATGGAGAAACGGGAGCCTTGCTACGCTGATGGGCGGGATGTAAATTGCCAACAGCCCCTCTGGAGAAGTGTACGGTGTGTCCTGAAACCTCGAAAAAACTCAGCTTAGAGAGCATAGGGCACTTCCACTCATGGGCGTATACATTGGGAAAACTACAAATCAGCAAGACCCAGGCACCCCAAAGTTTAGGGCTGCTCTGTTGACAAGAACCTCCTCTTCGTTACACCTTAAATATCCCAGGAAAGAGAAAAATGGATAAAGAAGTTGTGGTCCTTATGTACAATGGAATATCACTCAGCCATGAAATCAACGTCATAAGGCTAGTAGCAGCATGATGAGTGGATTTAGGTACGACGATTCTAAGTGAAATAAGTCACACAGAAAAAGACACTTATCCTAAGATATCACTTATAGAGGGAATGTAAAAACCGCTACCCTTGAACTGAATTACAAAACAGAACAGAGTCACACGTTTAGAAAACACACTATGGCTGCTTAACGGGAAAGGTGAGGTGGGGTGATGCGTAAAAGAAGGGTTTCAAATTAGCTCAGAGACCGTTCCATAAACCCAATATGTAATAGACACGACCTACTCCTTGCTCAGTGAACTGGACTCAACACCCCCTATTCACCGCCCAAGAATATATCTGACTAGTAAGAATCTTACAACCTATGTATTGATATCTCTCTGTAAGTGAGTCAAGTGGGGGTAAAGCGGCATAAACACAGCAGTGAAAAGCAGCTAAACCCCTTTATAAAAATCAATCACTTTGAAAAACCCGTGAAACAAAGACAGTGAAAGAGAGAGAAATTCTTACTAAATTCGTTCAGGGGCTGTGATGCCACCTGGATTGACCATATCTAGACCCACAGCTGATTGAGACATAAGGGTGGACACTCTTGGGGCTGAGAGGTTTGGTGAGGTTGGGTGAGCAAACGCAGACCCTTTAAAGTAATACTGCGTGGTTCCCATCCCATGGGTCCCAAATCTCCAGGTTCAAGGGCATCTTCCTACTTCGAAAACATGCATGAGAAACCCAGAAGATGGTACACCGTGTGATCGGGAAAGGTTTCTAAAACGCACCTCATTTCTCATCTCCCTGTGCTCGGGTTCGCCATTCCAGCCGCTTTACTAGCAATCTCCCTCCTTGGAGAATCAGCACCTTTAACCTCCTGTTCCGTACAGGTTGCAATTTGTCCTGAGGATGAACGGGAAGAGGGGGAACCAATGAGACACTAGCTCTAGGTGTTGGGACAGGCACAGGTCACTCTATTTTCCCATCAGGAAGAAGAATTAACCACAGGCTCAGCCTGCCGCCCGGGACCAGAAGAGGGCCTGAAGCAATCCTGCGCTTTTGCGGCCAGCTCCCAAGAAAGCGAGTGGAAAAATGGAGCTCAGGGGCACTGCAATTCACACACCTGCAGAGTTATGAATGATAACTCTCGTCCACAAATATATTGACGGCAGGCAACGAAGAGGATTTGAAAGCAAGGCAGAATTGCAGGAAACAGATTTCAGGAGGTAGATTCGAATCGCCTTTAAAGCACGGGAAAAGCGGCAAAACCTCGACAATGATGCCCTTGGCCAAAAAGGGCGTATGCGTTTTTTCCTGAATATATTCAGGAAAAAACGCATACGCCCTTTTTGGCCAACCAAGCAACCTGGAAAGGCAAATCAGCGCTACAAAGAAGTCTCGCTTCCCATCGGTCAAAAGGGCCATGCTGAATAAAGTGTCAAACCCAGAAATGCAGGACAGGCCATGGAGAAACGGGAGCCTTGCTACGCTGATGGGCGGGATGTAAATTGCCAACAGCCCCTCTGGAGAAGTGTACGGTGTGTCCTGAAACCTCGAAAAAACTCAGCTTAGAGAGCATAGGGCACTTCCACTCATGGGCGTATACATTGGGAAAACTACAAATCAGCAAGACCCAGGCACCCCAAAGTTTAGGGCTGCTCTGTTGACAAGAACCTCCTCTTCGTTACACCTTAAATATCCCAGGAAAGAGAAAACTGGATAAAGAAGTTGTGGTCCTTATGTACAATGGAATATCACTCAGCCATGAAATCAACGTCATAAGGCTAGTAGCAGCATGATGAGTGGATTTAGGTACGACGATTCTAAGTGAAATAAGTCACACAGAAAAAGACACTTATCCTAAGATATCACTTATAGAGGGAATGTAAAAACCGCTACCCTTGAACTGAATTACAAAACAGAACAGAGTCACACGTTTAGAAAACACACTATGGCTGCTTAACGGGAAAGGTGAGGTGGGGTGATGCGTAAAAGAAGGGTTTCAAATTAGCTCAGAGACCGTTCCATAAACCCAATATGTAATAGACACGACCTACTCCTTGCTCAGTGAACTGGACTCAACACCCCCTATTCACCGCCCAAGAATATATCTGACTAGTAAGAATCTTACAACCTATGTATTGATATCTCTCTGTAAGTGAGTCAAGTGGGGGTAAAGCGGCATAAACACAGCAGTGAAAAGCAGCTAAACCCCTTTATAAAAATCAATCACTTTGAAAAACCCGTGAAACAAAGACAGTGAAAGAGAGAGAAATTCTTACTAAATTCGTTCAGGGGCTGTGATGCCACCTGGATTGACCATATCTAGACCCACAGCTGATTGAGACATAAGGGTGGACACTCTTGGGGCTGAGAGGTTTGGTGAGGTTGGGTGAGCAAACGCAGACCCTTTAAAGTAATACTGCGTGGTTCCCATCCCATGGGTCCCAAATCTCCAGGTTCAAGGGCATCTTCCTACTTCGAAAACATGCATGAGAAACCCAGAAGATGGTACACCGTGTGATCGGGAAAGGTTTCTAAAACGCACCTCATTTCTCATCTCCCTGTGCTCGGGTTCGCCATTCCAGCCGCTTTACTAGCAATCTCCCTCCTTGGAGAATCAGCACCTTTAACCTCCTGTTCCGTACAGGTTGCAATTTGTCCTGAGGATGAACGGGAAGAGGGGGAACCAATGAGACACTAGCTCTAGGTGTTGGGACAGGCACAGGCCACTCTATTTTCCCATCAGGAAGAAGAATTAACCACAGGCTCAGCCTGCCGCCCGGGACCAGAAGAGGGCCTGAAGAATTCCTGCGCTTTTGCGGCCAGCTCCCAAGAAAGCGAGTGGAAAAATGGAGCTCAGGGGCACTGCAATTCACAAACCTGCAGAGTTATGAATGATAACTCTCGTCCACAAATATATTGACGGCAGGCAACGAAGAGGATTTGAAAGCAAGGCAGAATTGCAGGAAACAGATTTCAGGAGGTAGATTCGAATCGCCTTTAAAGCACGGGAAAAGCGGCAAAACCTCGACAATGATGCCCTTGGCCAAAAAGGGCGTATGCGTTTTTTCCTGAATATATTCAGGAAAAAACGCATACGCCCTTTTTGGCCAACCAAGCAACCTGGAAAGGCAAATCAGCGCTACAAAGAAGTCTCGCTTCCCATCGGTCAAAAGGGCCATGCTGAATAAAGTGTCAAACCCAGAAATGCAGGACAGGCCATGGAGAAACGGGAGCCTTGCTACGCTGATGGGCGGGATGTAAATTGCCAACAGCCCCTCTGGAGAAGTGTACGGTGTGTCCTGAAACCTCGAAAAAACTCAGCTTAGAGAGCATAGGGCACTTCCACTCATGGGCGTATACATTGGGAAAACTACAAATCAGCAAGACCCAGGCACCCCAAAGTTTAGGGCTGCTCTGTGGACAAGAACCTCCTCTTCGGTACACCTTAAATATCCCAGGAAAGAGAAAAATGGATAAAGAAGTTGTGGTCCTTATGTACAATGGAATATCACTCAGCCATGAAATCAACGTCATAAGGCTAGTAGCAGCATGATGAGTGGATTTAGGTACGACGATTCTAAGTGAAATAAGTCACACAGAAAAAGACACTTATCCTAAGATATCACTTATAGAGGGAATGTAAAAACCGCTACCCTTGAACTGAATTACAAAACAGAACAGAGTCACACGTTTAGAAAACACACTATGGCTGCTTAACGGGAAAGGTGAGGTGGGGTGATGCGTAAAAGAAGGGTTTCAAATTAGCTCAGAGACCGTTCCATAAACCCAATATGTAATAGACACGACCTACTCCTTGCTCAGTGAACTGGACTCAACACCCCCTATTCACCGCCCAAGAATATATCTGACTAGTAAGAATCTTACAACCTATGTATTGATATCTCTCTGTAAGTGAGTCAAGTGGGGGTAAAGCGGCATAAACACAGCAGTGAAAAGCAGCTAAACCCCTTTATAAAAATCAATCACTTTGAAAAACCCGTGAAACAAAGACAGTGAAAGAGAGAGAAATTCTTACTAAATTCGTTCAGGGGCTGTGATGCCACCTGGATTGACCATATCTAGACCCACAGCTGATTGAGACATAAGGGTGGACACTCTTGGGGCTGAGAGGTTTGGTGAGGTTGGGTGAGCAAACGCAGACCCTTTAAAGTAATACTGCGTGGTTCCCATCCCATGGGTCCCAAATCTCCAGGTTCAAGGGCATCTTCCTACTTCGAAAACATGCATGAGAAACCCAGAAGATGGTACACCGTGTGATCGGGAAAGGTTTCTAAAACGCACCTCATTTCTCATCTCCCTGTGCTCGGGTTCGCCATTCCAGCCGCTTTACTAGCAATCTCCCTCCTTGGAGAATCAGCACCTTTAACCTCCTGTTCCGTACAGGTTGCAATTTGTCCTGAGGATGAACGGGAAGAGGGGGAACCAATGAGACACTAGCTCTAGGTGTTGGGACAGGCACAGGCCACTCTATTTTCCCATCAGGAAGAAGAATTAACCACAGGCTCAGCCTGCCGCCCGGGACCAGAAGAGGGCCTGAAGAATTCCTGCGCTTTTGCGGCCAGCTCCCAAGAAAGCGAGTGGAAAAATGGAGCTCAGGGGCACTGCAATTCACAAACCTGCAGAGTTATGAATGATAACTCTCGTCCACAAATATATTGACGGCAGGCAACGAAGAGGATTTGAAAGCAAGGCAGAATTGCAGGAAACAGATTTCAGGAGGTAGATTCGAATCGCCTTTAAAGCACGGGAAAAGCGGCAAAACCTCGACAATGATGCCCTTGGCCAAAAAGGGCGTATGCGTTTTTTCCTGAATATATTCAGGAAAAAACGCATACGCCCTTTTTGGCCAACCAAGCAACCTGGAAAGGCAAATCAGCGCTACAAAGAAGTCTCGCTTCCCATCGGTCAAAAGGGCCATGCTGAATAAAGTGTCAAACCCAGAAATGCAGGACAGGCCATGGAGAAACGGGAGCCTTGCTACGCTGATGGGCGGGATGTAAATTGCCAACAGCCCCTCTGGAGAAGTGTACGGTGTGTCCTGAAACCTCGAAAAAACTCAGCTTAGAGAGCATAGGGCACTTCCACTCATGGGCGTATACATTGGGAAAACTACAAATCAGCAAGACCCAGGCACCCCAAAGTTTAGGGCTGCTCTGTGGACAAGAACCTCCACTTCGGTACACCTTAAATATCCCAGGAAAGAGAAAAATGGATAAAGAAGTTGTGGTCCTTATGTACAATGGAATATCACTCAGCCATGAAATCAACGTCATAAGGCTAGTAGCAGCATGATGAGTGGATTTAGGTACGACGATTCTAAGTGAAATAAGTCACACAGAAAAAGACACTTATCCTAAGATATCACTTATAGAGGGAATGTAAAAACCGCTACCCTTGAACTGAATTACAAAACAGAACAGAGTCACACGTTTAGAAAACACACTATGGCTGCTTAACGGGAAAGGTGAGGTGGGGTGATGCGTAAAAGAAGGGTTTCAAATTAGCTCAGAGACCGTTCCATAAACCCAATATGTAATAGACACGACCTACTCCTTGCTCAGTGAACTGGACTCAACACCCCCTATTCACCGCCCAAGAATATATCTGACTAGTAAGAATCTTACAACCTATGTATTGATATCTCTCTGTAAGTGAGTCAAGTGGGGGTAAAGCGGCATAAACACAGCAGTGAAAAGCAGCTAAACCCCTTTATAAAAATCAATCACTTTGAAAAACCCGTGAAACAAAGACAGTGAAAGAGAGAGAAATTCTTACTAAATTCGTTCAGGGGCTGTGATGCCACCTGGATTGACCATATCTAGACCCACAGCTGATTGAGACATAAGGGTGGACACTCTTGGGGCTGAGAGGTTTGGTGAGGTTGGGTGAGCAAACGCAGACCCTTTAAAGTAATACTGCGTGGTTCCCATCCCATGGGTCCCAAATCTCCAGGTTCAAGGGCATCTTCCTACTTCGAAAACATGCATGAGAAACCCAGAAGATGGTACACCGTGTGATCGGGAAAGGTTTCTAAAACGCACCTCATTTCTCATCTCCCTGTGCTCGGGTTCGCCATTCCAGCCGCTTTACTAGCAATCTCCCTCCTTGGAGAATCAGCACCTTTAACCTCCTGTTCCGTACAGGTTGCAATTTGTCCTGAGGATGAACGGGAAGAGGGGGAACCAATGAGACACTAGCTCTAGGTGTTGGGACAGGCACAGGCCACTCTATTTTCCCATCAGGAAGAAGAATTAACCACAGGCTCAGCCTGCCGCCCGGGACCAGAAGAGGGCCTGAAGCAATCCTGCGCTTTTGCGGCCAGCTCCCAAGAAAGCGAGTGGAAAAATGGAGCTCAGGGGCACTGCAATTCACAAACCTGCAGAGTTATGAATGATAACTCTCGTCCACAAATATATTGACGGCAGGCAACGAAGAGGATTTGAAAGCAAGGCAGAATTGCAGGAAACAGATTTCAGGAGGTAGATTCGAATCGCCTTTAAAGCACGGGAAAAGCGGCAAAACCTCGACAATGATGCCCTTGGCCAAAAAGGGCGTATGCGTTTTTTCCTGAATATATTCAGGAAAAAACGCATACGCCCTTTTTGGCCAACCAAGCAACCTGGAAAGGCAAATCAGCGCTACAAAGAAGTCTCGCTTCCCATCGGTCAAAAGGGCCATGCTGAATAAAGTGTCAAACCCAGAAATGCAGGACAGGCCATGGAGAAACGGGAGCCTTGCTACGCTGATGGGCGGGATGTAAATTGCCAACAGCCCCTCTGGAGAAGTGTACGGTGTGTCCTGAAACCTCGAAAAAACTCAGCTTAGAGAGCATAGGGCACTTCCACTCATGGGCGTATACATTGGGAAAACTACAAATCAGCAAGACCCAGGCACCCCAAAGTTTAGGGCTGCTCTGTGGACAAGAACCTCCACTTCGGTACACCTTAAATATCCCAGGAAAGAGAAAAATGGATAAAGAAGTTGTGGTCCTTATGTACAATGGAATATCACTCAGCCATGAAATCAACGTCATAAGGCTAGTAGCAGCATGATGAGTGGATTTAGGTACGACGATTCTAAGTGAAATAAGTCACACAGAAAAAGACACTTATCCTAAGATATCACTTATAGAGGGAATGTAAAAACCGCTACCCTTGAACTGAATTACAAAACAGAACAGAGTCACACGTTTAGAAAACACACTATGGCTGCTTAACGGGAAAGGTGAGGTGGGGTGATGCGTAAAAGAAGGGTTTCAAATTAGCTCAGAGACCGTTCCATAAACCCAATATGTAATAGACACGACCTACTCCTTGCTCAGTGAACTGGACTCAACACCCCCTATTCACCGCCCAAGAATATATCTGACTAGTAAGAATCTTACAACCTATGTATTGATATCTCTCTGTAAGTGAGTCAAGTGGGGGTAAAGCGGCATAAACACAGCAGTGAAAAGCAGCTAAACCCCTTTATAAAAATCAATCACTTTGAAAAACCCGTGAAACAAAGACAGTGAAAGAGAGAGAAATTCTTACTAAATTCGTTCAGGGGCTGTGATGCCACCTGGATTGACCATATCTAGACCCACAGCTGATTGAGACATAAGGGTGGACACTCTTGGGGCTGAGAGGTTTGGTGAGGTTGGGTGAGCAAACGCAGACCCTTTAAAGTAATACTGCGTGGTTCCCATCCCATGGGTCCCAAATCTCCAGGTTCAAGGGCATCTTCCTACTTCGAAAACATGCATGAGAAACCCAGAAGATGGTACACCGTGTGATCGGGAAAGGTTTCTAAAACGCACCTCATTTCTCATCTCCCTGTGCTCGGGTTCGCCATTCCAGCCGCTTTACTAGCAATCTCCCTCCTCGGAGAATCAGCACCTTTAACCTCCTGTTCCGTACAGGTTGCAATTTGTCCTGAGGATGAACGGGAAGAGGGGGAACCAATGAGACACTAGCTCTAGGTGTTGGGACAGGCACAGGTCACTCTATTTTCCCATCAGGAAGAAGAATTAACCACAGGCTCAGCCTGCCGCCCGGGACCAGAAGAGGGCCTGAAGCAATCCTGCGCTTTTGCGGCCAGCTCCCAAGAAAGCGAGTGGAAAAATGGAGCTCAGGGGCACTGCAATTCACAAACCTGCAGAGTTATGAATGATAACTCTCGTCCACAAATATATTGACGGCAGGCAACGAAGAGGATTTGAAAGCAAGGCAGAATTGCAGGAAACAGATTTCAGGAGGTAGATTCGAATCGCCTTTAAAGCACGGGAAAAGCGGCAAAACCTCGACAATGATGCCCTTGGCCAAAAAGGGCGTATGCGTTTTTTCCTGAATATATTCAGGAAAAAACGCATACGCCCTTTTTGGCCAACCAAGCAACCTGGAAAGGCAAATCAGCGCTACAAAGAAGTCTCGCTTCCCATCGGTCAAAAGGGCCATGCTGAATAAAGTGTCAAACCCAGAAATGCAGGACAGGCCATGGAGAAACGGGAGCCTTGCTACGCTGATGGGCGGGATGTAAATTGCCAACAGCCCCTCTGGAGAAGTGTACGGTGTGTCCTGAAACCTCGAAAAAACTCAGCTTAGAGAGCATAGGGCACTTCCACTCATGGGCGTATACATTGGGAAAACTACAAATCAGCAAGACCCAGGCACCCCAAAGTTTAGGGCTGCTCTGTGGACAAGAACCTCCTCTTCGGTACACCTTAAATATCCCAGGAAAGAGAAAAATGGATAAAGAAGTTGTGGTCCTTATGTACAATGGAATATCACTCAGCCATGAAATCAACGTCATAAGGCTAGTAGCAGCATGATGAGTGGATTTAGGTACGACGATTCTAAGTGAAATAAGTCACACAGAAAAAGACACTTATCCTAAGATATCACTTATAGAGGGAATGTAAAAACCGCTACCCTTGAACTGAATTACAAAACAGAACAGAGTCACACGTTTAGAAAACACACTATGGCTGCTTAACGGGAAAGGTGAGGTGGGGTGATGCGTAAAAGAAGGGTTTCAAATTAGCTCAGAGACCGTTCCATAAACCCAATATGTAATAGACACGACCTACTCCTTGCTCAGTGAACTGGACTCAACACCCCCTATTCACCGCCCAAGAATATATCTGACTAGTAAGAATCTTACAACCTATGTATAGATATCTCTCTGTAAGTGAGTCAAGTGGGGGTAAAGCGGCATAAACACAGCAGTGAAAAGCAGCTAAACCCCTTTATAAAAATCAATCACTTTGAAAAACCCGTGAAACAAAGACAGTGAAAGAGAGAGAAATTCTTACTAAATTCGTTCAGGGGCTGTGATGCCACCTGGATTGACCATATCTAGACCCACAGCTGATTGAGACATAAGGGTGGACACTCTTGGGGCTGAGAGGTTTGGTGAGGTTGGGTGAGCAAACGCAGACCCTTTAAAGTAATACTGCGTGGTTCCCATCCCATGGGTCCCAAATCTCCAGGTTCAAGGGCATCTTCCTACTTCGAAAACATGCATGAGAAACCCAGAAGATGGTACACCGTGTGATCGGGAAAGGTTTCTAAAACGCACCTCATTTCTCATCTCCCTGTGCTCGGGTTCGCCATTCCAGCCGCTTTACTAGCAATCTCCCTCCTTGGAGAATCAGCACCTTTAACCTCCTGTTCCGTACAGGTTGCAATTTGTCCTGAGGATGAACGGGAAGAGGGGGAACCAATGAGACACTAGCTCTAGGTGTTGGGACAGGCACAGGTCACTCTATTTTCCCATCAGGAAGAAGAATTAACCACAGGCTCAGCCTGCCGCCCGGGACCAGAAGAGGGCCTGAAGCAATCCTGCGCTTTTGCGGCCAGCTCCCAAGAAAGCGAGTGGAAAAATGGAGCTCAGGGGCACTGCAATTCACAAACCTGCAGAGTTATGAATGATAACTCTCGTCCACAAATATATTGACGGCAGGCAACGAAGAGGATTTGAAAGCAAGGCAGAATTGCAGGAAACAGATTTCAGGAGGTAGATTCGAATCGCCTTTAAAGCACGGGAAAAGCGGCAAAACCTCGACAATGATGCCCTTGGCCAAAAAGGGCGTATGCGTTTTTTCCTGAATATATTCAGGAAAAAACGCATACGCCCTTTTTGGCCAACCAAGCAACCTGGAAAGGCAAATCAGCGCTACAAAGAAGTCTCGCTTCCCATCGGTCAAAAGGGCCATGCTGAATAAAGTGTCAAACCCAGAAATGCAGGACAGGCCATGGAGAAACGGGAGCCTTGCTACGCTGATGGGCGGGATGTAAATTGCCAACAGCCCCTCTGGAGAAGTGTACGGTGTGTCCTGAAACCTCGAAAAAACTCAGCTTAGAGAGCATAGGGCACTTCCACTCATGGGCGTATACATTGGGAAAACTACAAATCAGCAAGACCCAGGCACCCCAAAGTTTAGGGCTGCTCTGTGGACAAGAACCTCCTCTTCGGTACACCTTAAATATCCCAGGAAAGAGAAAAATGGATAAAGAAGTTGTGGTCCTTATGTACAATGGAATATCACTCAGCCATGAAATCAACGTCATAAGGCTAGTAGCAGCATGATGAGTGGATTTAGGTACGACGATTCTAAGTGAAATAAGTCACACAGAAAAAGACACTTATCCTAAGATATCACTTATAGAGGGAATGTAAAAACCGCTACCCTTGAACTGAATTACAAAACAGAACAGAGTCACACGTTTAGAAAACACACTATGGCTGCTTAACGGGAAAGGTGAGGTGGGGTGATGCGTAAAAGAAGGGTTTCAAATTAGCTCAGAGACCGTTCCATAAACCCAATATGTAATAGACACGACCTACTCCTTGCTCAGTGAACTGGACTCAACACCCCCTATTCACCGCCCAAGAATATATCTGACTAGTAAGAATCTTACAACCTATGTATTGATATCTCTCTGTAAGTGAGTCAAGTGGGGGTAAAGCGGCATAAACACAGCAGTGAAAAGCAGCTAAACCCCTTTATAAAAATCAATCACTTTGAAAAACCCGTGAAACAAAGACAGTGAAAGAGAGAGAAATTCTTACTAAATTCGTTCAGGGGCTGTGATGCCACCTGGATTGACCATATCTAGACCCACAGCTGATTGAGACATAAGGGTGGACACTCTTGGGGCTGAGAGGTTTGGTGAGGTTGGGTGAGCAAACGCAGACCCTTTAAAGTAATACTGCGTGGTTCCCATCCCATGGGTCCCAAATCTCCAGGTTCAAGGGCATCTTCCTACTTCGAAAACATGCATGAGAAACCCAGAAGATGGTACACCGTGTGATCGGGAAAGGTTTCTAAAACGCACCTCATTTCTCATCTCCCTGTGCTCGGGTTCGCCATTCCAGCCGCTTTACTAGCAATCTCCCTCCTTGGAGAATCAGCACCTTTAACCTCCTGTTCCGTACAGGTTGCAATTTGTCCTGAGGATGAACGGGAAGAGGGGGAACCAATGAGACACTAGCTCTAGGTGTTGGGACAGGCACAGGCCACTCTATTTTCCCATCAGGAAGAAGAATTAACCACAGGCTCAGCCTGCCGCCCGGGACCAGAATAGGGCCTGAAGCAATCCTGCGCTTTTGCGGCCAGCTCCCAAGAAAGCGAGTGGAAAAATGGAGCTCAGGGGCACTGCAATTCACAAACCTGCAGAGTTATAAATGATAACTCTCGTCCACAAATATATTGACGGCAGGCAACGAAGAGGATTTGAAAGCAAGGCAGAATTGCAGGAAACAGATTTCAGGAGGTAGATTCGAATCGCCTTTAAAGCACGGGAAAAGCGGCAAAACCTCGACAATGATGCCCTTGGCCAAAAAGGGCGTATGCGTTTTTTCCTGAATATATTCAGGAAAAAACGCATACGCCCTTTTTGGCCAACCAAGCAACCTGGAAAGGCAAATCAGCGCTACAAAGAAGTCTCGCTTCCCATCGGTCAAAAGGGCCATGCTGAATAAAGTGTCAAACCCAGAAATGCAGGACAGGCCATGGAGAAACGGGAGCCTTGCTACGCTGATGGGCGGGATGTAAATTGCCAACAGCCCCTCTGGAGAAGTGTACGGTGTGTCCTGAAACCTCGAAAAAACTCAGCTTAGAGAGCATAGGGCACTTCCACTCATGGACGTATACATTGGGAAAACTACAAATCAGCAAGACCCAGGCACCCCAAAGTTTAGGGCTGCTCTGTGGACAAGAACCTCCACTTCGGTACACCTTAAATATCCCAGGAAAGAGAAAAATGGATAAAGAAGTTGTGGTCCTTATGTACAATGGAATATCACTCAGCCATGAAATCAACGTCATAAGGCTAGTAGCAGCATGATGAGTGGATTTAGGTACGACGATTCTAAGTGAAATAAGTCACACAGAAAAAGACACTTATCCTAAGATATCACTTATAGAGGGAATGTAAAAACCGCTACCCTTGAACTGAATTACAAAACAGAACAGAGTCACACGTTTAGAAAACACACTATGGCTGCTTAACGGGAAAGGTGAGGTGGGGTGATGCGTAAAAGAAGGGTTTCAAATTAGCTCAGAGACCGTTCCATAAACCCAATATGTAATAGACACGACCTACTCCTTGCTCAGTGAACTGGACTCAACACCCCCTATTCACCGCCCAAGAATATATCTGACTAGTAAGAATCTTACAACCTATGTATTGATATCTCTCTGTAAGTGAGTCAAGTGGGGGTAAAGCGGCATAAACACAGCAGTGAAAAGCAGCTAAACCCCTTTATAAAAATCAATCACTTTGAAAAACCCGTGAAACAAAGACAGTGAAAGAGAGAGAAATTCTTACTAAATTCGTTCAGGGGCTGCGATGCCACCTGGATTGACCATATCTAGACCCACAGCTGATTGAGACATAAGGGTGGACACTCTTGGGGCTGAGAGGTTTGGTGAGGTTGGGTGAGCAAACGCAGACCCTTTAAAGTAATACTGCGTGGTTCCCATCCCATGGGTCCCAAATCTCCAGGTTCAAGGGCATCTTCCTACTTCGAAAACATGCATGAGAAACCCAGAAGATGGTACACCGTGTGATCGGGAAAGGTTTCTAAAACGCACCTCATTTCTCATCTCCCTGTGCTCGGGTTCGCCATTCCAGCCGCTTTACTAGCAATCTCCCTCCTCGGAGAATCAGCACCTTTAACCTCCTGTTCCGTACAGGTTGCAATTTGTCCTGAGGATGAACGGGAAGAGGGGGAACCAATGAGACACTAGCTCTAGGTGTTGGGACAGGCACAGGCCACTCTATTTTCCCATCAGGAAGAAGAATTAACCACAGGCTCAGCCTGCCGCCCGGGACCAGAAGAGGGCCTGAAGCAATCCTGCGCTTTTGCGGCCAGCTCCCAAGAAAGCGAGTGGAAAAATGGAGCTCAGGGGCACTGCAATTCACAAACCTGCAGAGTTATAAATGATAACTCTCGTCCACAAATATATTGACGGCAGGCAACGAAGAGGATTTGAAAGCAAGGCAGAATTGCAGGAAACAGATTTCAGGAGGTAGATTCGAATCGCCTTTAAAGCACGGGAAAAGCGGCAAAACCTCGACAATGATGCCCTTGGCCAAAAAGGGCGTATGCGTTTTTTCCTGAATATATTCAGGAAAAAACGCATACGCCCTTTTTGGCCAACCAAGCAACCTGGAAAGGCAAATCAGCGCTACAAAGAAGTCTCGCTTCCCATCGGTCAAAAGGGCCATGCTGAATAAAGTGTCAAACCCAGAAATGCAGGACAGGCCATGGAGAAACGGGAGCCTTGCTACGCTGATGGGCGGGATGTAAATTGCCAACAGCCCCTCTGGAGAAGTGTACGGTGTGTCCTGAAACCTCGAAAAAACTCAGCTTAGAGAGCATAGGGCACTTCCACTCATGGGCGTATACATTGGGAAAACTACAAATCAGCAAGACCCAGGCACCCCAAAGTTTAGGGCTGCTCTGTGGACAAGAACCTCCACTTCGGTACACCTTAAATATCCCAGGAAAGAGAAAAATGGATAAAGAAGTTGTGGTCCTTATGTACAATGGAATATCACTCAGCCATGAAATCAACGTCATAAGGCTAGTAGCAGCATGATGAGTGGATTTAGGTACGACGATTCTAAGTGAAATAAGTCACACAGAAAAAGACACTTATCCTAAGATATCACTTATAGAGGGAATGTAAAAACCGCTACCCTTGAACTGAATTACAAAACAGAACAGAGTCACACGTTTAGAAAACACACTATGGCTGCTTAACGGGAAAGGTGAGGTGGGGTGATGCGTAAAAGAAGGGTTTCAAATTAGCTCAGAGACCGTTCCATAAACCCAATATGTAATAGACACGACCTACTCCTTGCTCAGTGAACTGGACTCAACACCCCCTATTCACCGCCCAAGAATATATCTGACTAGTAAGAATCTTACAACCTATGTATTGATATCTCTCTGTAAGTGAGTCAAGTGGGGGTAAAGCGGCATAAACACAGCAGTGAAAAGCAGCTACACCCCTTTATAAAAATCAATCACTTTGAAAAACCCGTGAAACAAAGACAGTGAAAGAGAGAGAAATTCTTACTAAATTCGTTCAGGGGCTGCGATGCCACCTGGATTGACCATATCTAGACCCACAGCTGATTGAGACATAAGGGTGGACACTCTTGGGGCTGAGAGGTTTGGTGAGGTTGGGTGAGCAAACGCAGACCCTTTAAAGTAATACTGCGTGGTTCCCATCCCATGGGTCCCAAATCTCCAGGTTCAAGGGCATCTTCCTACTTCGAAAACATGCATGAGAAACCCAGAAGATGGTACACCGTGTGATCGGGAAAGGTTTCTAAAACGCACCTCATTTCTCATCTCCCTGTGCTCGGGTTCGCCATTCCAGCCGCTTTACTAGCAATCTCCCTCCTTGGAGAATCAGCACCTTTAACCTCCTGTTCCGTACAGGTTGCAATTTGTCCTGAGGATGAACGGGAAGAGGGGGAACCAATGAGACACTAGCTCTAGGTGTTGGGACAGGCACAGGCCACTCTATTTTCCCATCAGGAAGAAGAATTAACCACAGGCTCAGCCTGCCGCCCGGGACCAGAAGAGGGCCTGAAGCAATCCTGCGCTTTTGCGGCCAGCTCCCAAGAAAGCGAGTGGAAAAATGGAGCTCAGGGGCACTGCAATTCACAAACCTGCAGAGTTATAAATGATAACTCTCGTCCACAAATATATTGACGGCAGGCAACGAAGAGGATTTGAAAGCAAGGCAGAATTGCAGGAAACAGATTTCAGGAGGTAGATTCGAATCGCCTTTAAAGCACGGGAAAAGCGGCAAAACCTCGACAATGATGCCCTTGGCCAAAAAGGGCGTATGCGTTTTTTCCTGAATATATTCAGGAAAAAACGCATACGCCCTTTTTGGCCAACCAAGCAACCTGGAAAGGCAAATCAGCGCTACAAAGAAGTCTCGCTTCCCATCGGTCAAAAGGGCCATGCTGAATAAAGTGTCAAACCCAGAAATGCAGGACAGGCCATGGAGAAACGGGAGCCTTGCTACGCTGATGGGCGGGATGTAAATTGCCAACAGCCCCTCTGGAGAAGTGTACGGTGTGTCCTGAAACCTCGAAAAAACTCAGCTTAGAGAGCATAGGGCACTTCCACTCATGGACGTATACATTGGGAAAACTACAAATCAGCAAGACCCAGGCACCCCAAAGTTTAGGGCTGCTCTGTGGACAAGAACCTCCACTTCGGTACACCTTAAATATCCCAGGAAAGAGAAAAATGGATAAAGAAGTTGTGGTCCTTATGTACAATGGAATATCACTCAGCCATGAAATCAACGTCATAAGGCTAGTAGCAGCATGATGAGTGGATTTAGGTACGACGATTCTAAGTGAAATAAGTCACACAGAAAAAGACACTTATCCTAAGATATCACTTATAGAGGGAATGTAAAAACCGCTACCCTTGAACTGAATTACAAAACAGAACAGAGTCACACGTTTAGAAAACACACTATGGCTGCTTAACGGGAAAGGTGAGGTGGGGTGATGCGTAAAAGAAGGGTTTCAAATTAGCTCAGAGACCGTTCCATAAACCCAATATGTAATAGACACGACCTACTCCTTGCTCAGTGAACTGGACTCAACACCCCCTATTCACCGCCCAAGAATATATCTGACTAGTAAGAATCTTACAACCTATGTATTGATATCTCTCTGTAAGTGAGTCAAGTGGGGGTAAAGCGGCATAAACACAGCAGTGAAAAGCAGCTACACCCCTTTATAAAAATCAATCACTTTGAAAAACCCGTGAAACAAAGACAGTGAAAGAGAGAGAAATTCTTACTAAATTCGTTCAGGGGCTGTGATGCCACCTGGATTGACCATATCTAGACCCACAGCTGATTGAGACATAAGGGTGGACACTCTTGGGGCTGAGAGGTTTGGTGAGGTTGGGTGAGCAAACGCAGACCCTTTAAAGTAATACTGCGTGGTTCCCATCCCATGGGTCCCAAATCTCCAGGTTCAAGGGCATCTTCCTACTTCGAAAACATGCATGAGAAACCCAGAAGATGGTACACCGTGTGATCGGGAAAGGTTTCTAAAACGCACCTCATTTCTCATCTCCCTGTGCTCGGGTTCGCCATTCCAGCCGCTTTACTAGCAATCTCCCTCCTTGGAGAATCAGCACCTTTAACCTCCTGTTCCGTACAGGTTGCAATTTGTCCTGAGGATGAACGGGAAGAGGGGGAACCAATGAGACACTAGCTCTATGTGTTGGGACAGGCACAGGTCACTCTATTTTCCCATCAGGAAGAAGAATTAACCACAGGCTCAGCCTGCCGCCCGGGACCAGAAGAGGGCCTGAAGCAATCCTGCGCTTTTGCGGCCAGCTCCCAAGAAAGCGAGTGGAAAAATGGAGCTCAGGGGCACTGCAATTCACAAACCTGCAGAGTTATAAATGATAACTCTCGTCCACAAATATATTGACGGCAGGCAACGAAGAGGATTTGAAAGCAAGGCAGAATTGCAGGAAACAGATTTCAGGAGGTAGATTCGAATCGCCTTTAAAGCACGGGAAAAGCGGCAAAACCTCGACAATGATGCCCTTGGCCAAAAAGGGCGTATGCGTTTTTTCCTGAATATATTCAGGAAAAAACGCATACGCCCTTTTTGGCCAACCAAGCAACCTGGAAAGGCAAATCAGCGCTACAAAGAAGTCTCGCTTCCCATCGGTCAAAAGGGCCATGCTGAATAAAGTGTCAAACCCAGAAATGCAGGACAGGCCATGGAGAAACGGGAGCCTTGCTACGCTGATGGGCGGGATGTAAATTGCCAACAGCCCCTCTGGAGAAGTGTACGGTGTGTCCTGAAACCTCGAAAAAACTCAGCTTAGAGAGCATAGGGCACTTCCACTCATGGGCGTATACATTGGGAAAACTACAAATCAGCAAGACCCAGGCACCCCAAAGTTTAGGGCTGCTCTGTGGACAAGAACCTCCACTTCGGTACACCTTAAATATCCCAGGAAAGAGAAAAATGGATAAAGAAGTTGTGGTCCTTATGTACAATGGAATATCACTCAGCCATGAAATCAACGTCATAAGGCTAGTAGCAGCATGATGAGTGGATTTAGGTACGACGATTCTAAGTGAAATAAGTCACACAGAAAAAGACACTTATCCTAAGATATCACTTATAGAGGGAATGTAAAAACCGCTACCCTTGAACTGAATTACAAAACAGAACAGAGTCACACGTTTAGAAAACACACTATGGCTGCTTAACGGGAAAGGTGAGGTGGGGTGATGCGTAAAAGAAGGGTTTCAAATTAGCTCAGAGACCGTTCCATAAACCCAATATGTAATAGACACGACCTACTCCTTGCTCAGTGAACTGGACTCAACACCCCCTATTCACCGCCCAAGAATATATCTGACTAGTAAGAATCTTACAACCTATGTATTGATATCTCTCTGTAAGTGAGTCAAGTGGGGGTAAAGCGGCATAAACACAGCAGTGAAAAGCAGCTACACCCCTTTATAAAAATCAATCACTTTGAAAAACCCGTGAAACAAAGACAGTGAAAGAGAGAGAAATTCTTACTAAATTCGTTCAGGGGCTGTGATGCCACCTCGATTGACCATATCTAGACCCACAGCTGATTGAGACATAAGGGTGGACACTCTTGGGGCTGAGAGGTTTGGTGAGGTTGGGTGAGCAAACGCAGACCCTTTAAAGTAATACTGCGTGGTTCCCATCCCATGGGTCCCAAATCTCCAGGTTCAAGGGCATCTTCCTACTTCGAAAACATGCATGAGAAACCCAGAAGATGGTACACCGTGTGATCGGGAAAGGTTTCTAAAACGCACCTCATTTCTCATCTCCCTGTGCTCGGGTTCGCCATTCCAGCCGCTTTACTAGCAATCTCCCTCCTTGGAGAATCAGCACCTTTAACCCCCTGTTCCGTACAGGTTGCAATTTGTCCTGAGGATGAACGGGAAGAGGGGGAACCAATGAGACACTAGCTCTAGGTGTTGGGACAGGCACAGGCCACTCTATTTTCCCATCAGGAAGAAGAATTAACCACAGGCTCAGCCTGCCGCCCGGGACCAGAAGAGGGCCTGAAGCAATCCTGCGCTTTTGCGGCCAGCTCCCAAGAAAGCGAGTGGAAAAATGGAGCTCAGGGGCACTGCAATTCACAAACCTGCAGAGTTATAAATGATAACTCTCGTCCACAAATATATTGACGGCAGGCAACGAAGAGGATTTGAAAGCAAGGCAGAATTGCAGGAAACAGATTTCAGGAGGTAGATTCGAATCGCCTTTAAAGCACGGGAAAAGCGGCAAAACCTCGACAATGATGCCCTTGGCCAAAAAGGGCGTATGCGTTTTTTCCTGAATATATTCAGGAAAAAACGCATACGCCCTTTTTGGCCAACCAAGCAACCTGGAAAGGCAAATCAGCGCTACAAAGAAGTCTCGCTTCCCATCGGTCAAAAGGGCCATGCTGAATAAAGTGTCAAACCCAGAAATGCAGGACAGGCCATGGAGAAACGGGAGCCTTGCTACGCTGATGGGCGGGATGTAAATTGCCAACAGCCCCTCTGGAGAAGTGTACGGTGTGTCCTGAAACCTCGAAAAAACTCAGCTTAGAGAGCATAGGGCACTTCCACTCATGGGCGTATACATTGGGAAAACTACAAATCAGCAAGACCCAGGCACCCCAAAGTTTAGGGCTGCTCTGTGGACAAGAACCTCCACTTCGTTACACCTTAAATATCCCAGGAAAGAGAAAAATGGATAAAGAAGTTGTGGTCCTTATGTACAATGGAATATCACTCAGCCATGAAATCAACGTCATAAGGCTAGTAGCAGCATGATGAGTGGATTTAGGTACGACGACTCTAAGTGAAATAAGTCACACAGAAAAAGACACTTATCCTAAGATATCACTTATAGAGGGAATGTAAAAACCGCTACCCTTGAACTGAATTACAAAACAGAACAGAGTCACACGTTTAGAAAACACACTATGGCTGCTTAACGGGAAAGGTGAGGTGGGGTGATGCGTAAAAGAAGGGTTTCAAATTAGCTCAGAGACCGTTCCATAAACCCAATATGTAATAGACACGACCTACTCCTTGCTCAGTGAACTGGACTCAACACCCCCTATTCACCGCCCAAGAATATATCTGACTAGTAAGAATCTTACAACCTATGTATTGATATCTCTCTGTAAGTGAGTCAAGTGGGGGTAAAGCGGCATAAACACAGCAGTGAAAAGCAGCTAAACCCCTTTATAAAAATCAATCACTTTGAAAAACCCGTGAAACAAAGACAGTGAAAGAGAGAGAAATTCTTACTAAATTCGTTCAGGGGCTGTGATGCCACCTGGATTGACCATATCTAGACCCACAGCTGATTGAGACATAAGGGTGGACACTCTTGGGGCTGAGAGGTTTGGTGAGGTTGGGTGAGCAAACGCAGACCCTTTAAAGTAATACTGCGTGGTTCCCATCCCATGGGTCCCAAATCTCCAGGTTCAAGGGCATCTTCCTACTTCGAAAACATGCATGAGAAACCCAGAAGATGGTACACCGTGTGATCGGGAAAGGTTTCTAAAACGCACCTCATTTCTCATCTCCCTGTGCTCGGGTTCGCCATTCCAGCCGCTTTACTAGCAATCTCCCTCCTTGGAGAATCAGCACCTTTAACCCCCTGTTCCGTACAGGTTGCAATTTGTCCTGAGGATGAACGGGAAGAGGGGGAACCAATGAGACACTAGCTCTAGGTGTTGGGACAGGCACAGGCCACTCTATTTTCCCATCAGGAAGAAGAATTAACCACAGGCTCAGCCTGCCGCCCGGGACCAGAAGAGGGCCTGAAGCAATCCTGCGCTTTTGCGGCCAGCTCCCAAGAAAGCGAGTGGAAAAATGGAGCTCAGGGGCACTGCAATTCACAAACCTGCAGAGTTATAAATGATAACTCTCGTCCACAAATATATTGACGGCAGGCAACGAAGAGGATTTGAAAGCAAGGCAGAATTGCAGGAAACAGATTTCAGGAGGTAGATTCGAATCGCCTTTAAAGCACGGGAAAAGCGGCAAAACCTCGACAATGATGCCCTTGGCCAAAAAGGGCGTATGCGTTTTTTCCTGAATATATTCAGGCAAAAACGCATACGCCCTTTTTGGCCAACCAAGCAACCTGGAAAGGCAAATCAGCGCTACAAAGAAGTCTCGCTTCCCATCGGTCAAAAGGGCCATGCTGAATAAAGTGTCAAACCCAGAAATGCAGGACAGGCCATGGAGAAACGGGAGCCTTGCTACGCTGATGGGCGGGATGTAAATTGCCAACAGCCCCTCTGGAGAAGTGTACGGTGTGTCCTGAAACCTCGAAAAAACTCAGCTTAGAGAGCATAGGGCACTTCCACTCATGGGCGTATACATTGGGAAAACTACAAATCAGCAAGACCCAGGCACCCCAAAGTTTAGGGCTGCTCTGTGGACAAGAACCTCCACTTCGGTACACCTTAAATATCCCAGGAAAGAGAAAAATGGATAAAGAAGTTGTGGTCCTTATGTACAATGGAATATCACTCAGCCATGAAATCAACGTCATAAGGCTAGTAGCAGCATGATGAGTGGATTTAGGTACGACGACTCTAAGTGAAATAAGTCACACAGAAAAAGACACTTATCCTAAGATATCACTTATAGAGGGAATGTAAAAACCGCTACCCTTGAACTGAATTACAAAACAGAACAGAGTCACACGTTTAGAAAACACACTATGGCTGCTTAACGGGAAAGGTGAGGTGGGGTGATGCGTAAAAGAAGGGTTTCAAATTAGCTCAGAGACCGTTCCATAAACCCAATATGTAATAGACACGACCTACTCCTTGCTCAGTGAACTGGACTCAACACCCCCTATTCACCGCCCAAGAATATATCTGACTAGTAAGAATCTTACAACCTATGTATTGATATCTCTCTGTAAGTGAGTCAAGTGGGGGTAAAGCGGCATAAACACAGCAGTGAAAAGCAGCTAAACCCCTTTATAAAAATCAATCACTTTGAAAAACCCGTGAAACAAAGACAGTGAAAGAGAGAGAAATTCTTACTAAATTCGTTCAGGGGCTGTGATGCCACCTGGATTGACCATATCTAGACCCACAGCTGATTGAGACATAAGGGTGGACACTCTTGGGGCTGAGAGGTTTGGTGAGGTTGGGTGAGCAAACGCAGACCCTTTAAAGTAATACTGCGTGGTTCCCATCCCATGGGTCCCAAATCTCCAGGTTCAAGGGCATCTTCCTACTTCGAAAACATGCATGAGAAACCCAGAAGATGGTACACCGTGTGATCGGGAAAGGTTTCTAAAACGCACCTCATTTCTCATCTCCCTGTGCTCGGGTTCGCCATTCCAGCCGCTTTACTAGCAATCTCCCTCCTTGGAGAATCAGCACCTTTAACCCCCTGTTCCGTACAGGTTGCAATTTGTCCTGAGGATGAACGGGAAGAGGGGGAACCAATGAGACACTAGCTCTAGGTGTTGGGACAGGCACAGGCCACTCTATTTTCCCATCAGGAAGAAGAATTAACCACAGGCTCAGCCTGCCGCCCGGGACCAGAATAGGGCCTGAAGCAATCCTGCGCTTTTGCGGCCAGCTCCCAAGAAAGCGAGTGGAAAAATGGAGCTCAGGGGCACTGCAATTCACAAACCTGCAGAGTTATAAATGATAACTCTCGTCCACAAATATATTGACGGCAGGCAACGAAGAGGATTTGAAAGCAAGGCAGAATTGCAGGAAACAGATTTCAGGAGGTAGATTCGAATCGCCTTTAAAGCACGGGAAAAGCGGCAAAACCTCGACAATGATGCCCTTGGCCAAAAAGGGCGTATGCGTTTTTTCCTGAATATATTCAGGCAAAAACGCATACGCCCTTTTTGGCCAACCAAGCAACCTGGAAAGGCAAATCAGCGCTACAAAGAAGTCTCGCTTCCCATCGGTCAAAAGGGCCATGCTGAATAAAGTGTCAAACCCAGAAATGCAGGACAGGCCATGGAGAAACGGGAGCCTTGCTACGCTGATGGGCGGGATGTAAATTGCCAACAGCCCCTCTGGAGAAGTGTACGGTGTGTCCTGAAACCTCGAAAAAACTCAGCTTAGAGAGCATAGGGCACTTCCACTCATGGGCGTATACATTGGGAAAACTACAAATCAGCAAGACCCAGGCACCCCAAAGTTTAGGGCTGCTCTGTGGACAAGAACCTCCTCTTCGGTACACCTTAAATATCCCAGGAAAGAGAAAAATGGATAAAGAAGTTGTGGTCCTTATGTACAATGGAATATCACTCAGCCATGAAATCAACGTCATAAGGCTAGTAGCAGCATGATGAGTGGATTTAGGTACGACGACTCTAAGTGAAATAAGTCACACAGAAAAAGACACTTATCCTAAGATATCACTTATAGAGGGAATGTAAAAACCGCTACCCTTGAACTGAATTACAAAACAGAACAGAGTCACACGTTTAGAAAACACACTATGGCTGCTTAACGGGAAAGGTGAGGTGGGGTGATGCGTAAAAGAAGGGTTTCAAATTAGCTCAGAGACCGTTCCATAAACCCAATATGTAATAGACACGACCTACTCCTTGCTCAGTGAACTGGACTCAACACCCCCTATTCACCGCCCAAGAATATATCTGACTAGTAAGAATCTTACAACCTATGTATTGATATCTCTCTGTAAGTGAGTCAAGTGGGGGTAAAGCGGCATAAACACAGCAGTGAAAAGCAGCTAAACCCCTTTATAAAAATCAATCACTTTGAAAAACCCGTGAAACAAAGACAGTGAAAGAGAGAGAAATTCTTACTAAATTCGTTCAGGGGCTGTGATGCCACCTGGATTGACCATATCTAGACCCACAGCTGATTGAGACATAAGGGTGGACACTCTTGGGGCTGAGAGGTTTGGTGAGGTTGGGTGAGCAAACGCAGACCCTTTAAAGTAATACTGCGTGGTTCCCATCCCATGGGTCCCAAATCTCCAGGTTCAAGGGCATCTTCCTACTTCGAAAACATGCATGAGAAACCCAGAAGATGGTACACCGTGTGATCGGGAAAGGTTTCTAAAACGCACCTCATTTCTCATCTCCCTGTGCTCGTGTTCGCCATTCCAGCCGCTTTACTAGCAATCTCCCTCCTTGGAGAATCAGCACCTTTAACCTCCTGTTCCGTACAGGTTGCAATTTGTCCTGAGGATGAACGGGAAGAGGGGGAACCAATGAGACACTAGCTCTAGGTGTTGGGACAGGCACAGGCCACTCTATTTTCCCATCAGGAAGAAGAATTAACCACAGGCTCAGCCTGCCGCCCGGGACCAGAATAGGGCCTGAAGCAATCCTGCGCTTTTGCGGCCAGCTCCCAAGAAAGCGAGTGGAAAAATGGAGCTCAGGGGCACTGCAATTCACAAACCTGCAGAGTTATAAATGATAACTCTCGTCCACAAATATATTGACGGCAGGCAACGAAGAGGATTTGAAAGCAAGGCAGAATTGCAGGAAACAGATTTCAGGAGGTAGATTCGAATCGCCTTTAAAGCACGGGAAAAGCGGCAAAACCTCGACAATGATGCCCTTGGCCAAAAAGGGCGTATGCGTTTTTTCCTGAATATATTCAGGCAAAAACGCATACGCCCTTTTTGGCCAACCAAGCAACCTGGAAAGGCAAATCAGCGCTACAAAGAAGTCTCGCTTCCCATCGGTCAAAAGGGCCATGCTGAATAAAGTGTCAAACCCAGAAATGCAGGACAGGCCATGGAGAAACGGGAGCCTTGCTACGCTGATGGGCGGGATGTAAATTGCCAACAGCCCCTCTGGAGAAGTGTACGGTGTGTCCTGAAACCTCGAAAAAACTCAGCTTAGAGAGCATAGGGCACTTCCACTCATGGGCGTATACATTGGGAAAACTACAAATCAGCAAGACCCAGGCACCCCAAAGTTTAGGGCTGCTCTGTGGACAAGAACCTCCACTTCGGTACACCTTAAATATCCCAGGAAAGAGAAAAATGGATAAAGAAGTTGTGGTCCTTATGTACAATGGAATATCACTCAGCCATGTAATCAACGTCATAAGGCTAGTAGCAGCATGATGAGTGGATTTAGGTACGACGACTCTAAGTGAAATAAGTCACACAGAAAAAGACACTTATCCTAAGATATCACTTATAGAGGGAATGTAAAAACCGCTACCCTTGAACTGAATTACAAAACAGAACAGAGTCACACGTTTAGAAAACACACTATGGCTGCTTAACGGGAAAGGTGAGGTGGGGTGATGCGTAAAAGAAGGGTTTCAAATTAGCTCAGAGACCGTTCCATAAACCCAATATGTAATAGACACGACCTACTCCTTGCTCAGTGAACTGGACTCAACACCCCCTATTCACCGCCCAAGAATATATCTGACTAGTAAGAATCTTACAACCTATGTATTGATATCTCTCTGTAAGTGAGTCAAGTGGGGGTAAAGCGGCATAAACACAGCAGTGAAAAGCAGCTAAACCCCTTTATAAAAATCAATCACTTTGAAAAACCCGTGAAACAAAGACAGTGAAAGAGAGAGAAATTCTTACTAAATTCGTTCAGGGGCTGTGATGCCACCTGGATTGACCATATCTAGACCCACAGCTGATTGAGACATAAGGGTGGACACTCTTGGGGCTGAGAGGTTTGGTGAGGTTGGGTGAGCAAACGCAGACCCTTTAAAGTAATACTGCGTGGTTCCCATCCCATGGGTCCCAAATCTCCAGGTTCAAGGGCATCTTCCTACTTCGAAAACATGCATGAGAAACCCAGAAGATGGTACACCGTGTGATCGGGAAAGGTTTCTAAAACGCACCTCATTTCTCATCTCCCTGTGCTCGGGTTCGCCATTCCAGCCGCTTTACTAGCAATCTCCCTCCTTGGAGAATCAGCACCTTTAACCTCCTGTTCCGTACAGGTTGCAATTTGTCCTGAGGATGAACGGGAAGAGGGGGAACCAATGAGACACTAGCTCTAGGTGTTGGGACAGGCACAGGCCACTCTATTTTCCCATCAGGAAGAAGAATTAACCACAGGCTCAGCCTGCCGCCCGGGACCAGAATAGGGCCTGAAGCAATCCTGCGCTTTTGCGGCCAGCTCCCAAGAAAGCGAGTGGAAAAATGGAGCTCAGGGGCACTGCAATTCACAAACCTGCAGAGTTATAAATGATAACTCTCGTCCACAAATATATTGACGGCAGGCAACGAAGAGGATTTGAAAGCAAGGCAGAATTGCAGGAAACAGATTTCAGGAGGTAGATTCGAATCGCCTTTAAAGCACGGGAAAAGCGGCAAAACCTCGACAATGATGCCCTTGGCCAAAAAGGGCGTATGCGTTTTTTCCTGAATATATTCAGGCAAAAACGCATACGCCCTTTTTGGCCAACCAAGCAACCTGGAAAGGCAAATCAGCGCTACAAAGAAGTCTCGCTTCCCATCGGTCAAAAGGGCCATGCTGAATAAAGTGTCAAACCCAGAAATGCAGGACAGGCCATGGAGAAACGGGAGCCTTGCTACGCTGATGGGCGGGATGTAAATTGCCAACAGCCCCTCTGGAGAAGTGTACGGTGTGTCCTGAAACCTCGAAAAAACTCAGCTTAGAGAGCATAGGGCACTTCCACTCATGGGCGTATACATTGGGAAAACTACAAATCAGCAAGACCCAGGCACCCCAAAGTTTAGGGCTGCTCTGTGGACAAGAACCTCCACTTCGGTACACCTTAAATATCCCAGGAAAGAGAAAAATGGATAAAGAAGTTGTGGTCCTTATGTACAATGGAATATCACTCAGCCATGAAATCAACGTCATAAGGCTAGTAGCAGCATGATGAGTGGATTTAGGTACGACGACTCTAAGTGAAATAAGTCACACAGAAAAAGACACTTATCCTAAGATATCACTTATAGAGGGAATGTAAAAACCGCTACCCTTGAACTGAATTACAAAACAGAACAGAGTCACACGTTTAGAAAACACACTATGGCTGCTTAACGGGAAAGGTGAGGTGGGGTGATGCGTAAAAGAAGGGTTTCAAATTAGCTCAGAGACCGTTCCATAAACCCAATATGTAATAGACACGACCTACTCCTTGCTCAGTGAACTGGACTCAACACCCCCTATTCACCGCCCAAGAATATATCTGACTAGTAAGAATCTTACAACCTATGTATTGATATCTCTCTGTAAGTGAGTCAAGTGGGGGTAAAGCGGCATAAACACAGCAGTGAAAAGCAGCTAAACCCCTTTATAAAAATCAATCACTTTGAAAAACCCGTGAAACAAAGACAGTGAAAGAGAGAGAAATTCTTACTAAATTCGTTCAGGGGCTGTGATGCCACCTGGATTGACCATATCTAGACCCACAGCTGATTGAGACATAAGGGTGGACACTCTTGGGGCTGAGAGGTTTGGTGAGGTTGGGTGAGCAAACGCAGACCCTTTAAAGTAATACTGCGTGGTTCCCATCCCATGGGTCCCAAATCTCCAGGTTCAAGGGCATCTTCCTACTTCGAAAACATGCATGAGAAACCCAGAAGATGGTACACCGTGTGATCGGGAAAGGTTTCTAAAACGCACCTCATTTCTCATCTCCCTGTGCTCGGGTTCGCCATTCCAGCCGCTTTACTAGCAATCTCCCTCCTTGGAGAATCAGCACCTTTAACCTCCTGTTCCGTACAGGTTGCAATTTGTCCTGAGGATGAACGGGAAGAGGGGGAACCAATGAGACACTAGCTCTAGGTGTTGGGACAGGCACAGGCCACTCTATTTTCCCATCAGGAAGAAGAATTAACCACAGGCTCAGCCTGCCGCCCGGGACCAGAAGAGGGCCTGAAGCAATCCTGCGCTTTTGCGGCCAGCTCCCAAGAAAGCGAGTGGAAAAATGGAGCTCAGGGGCACTGCAATTCACAAACCTGCAGAGTTATAAATGATAACTCTCGTCCACAAATATATTGACGGCAGGCAACGAAGAGGATTTGAAAGCAAGGCAGAATTGCAGGAAACAGATTTCAGGAGGTAGATTCGAATCGCCTTTAAAGCACGGGAAAAGCGGCAAAACCTCGACAATGATGCCCTTGGCCAAAAAGGGCGTATGCGTTTTTTCCTGAATATATTCAGGCAAAAACGCATACGCCCTTTTTGGCCAACCAAGCAACCTGGAAAGGCAAATCAGCGCTACAAAGAAGTCTCGCTTCCCATCGGTCAAAAGGGCCATGCTGAATAAAGTGTCAAACCCAGAAATGCAGGACAGGCCATGGAGAAACGGGAGCCTTGCTACGCTGATGGGCGGGATGTAAATTGCCAACAGCCCCTCTGGAGAAGTGTACGGTGTGTCCTGAAACCTCGAAAAAACTCAGCTTAGAGAGCATAGGGCACTTCCACTCATGGGCGTATACATTGGGAAAACTACAAATCAGCAAGACCCAGGCACCCCAAAGTTTAGGGCTGCTCTGTGGACAAGAACCTCCACTTCGGTACACCTTAAATATCCCAGGAAAGAGAAAAATGGATAAAGAAGTTGTGGTCCTTATGTACAATGGAATATCACTCAGCCATGAAATCAACGTCATAAGGCTAGTAGCAGCATGATGAGTGGATTTAGGTACGACGACTCTAAGTGAAATAAGTCACACAGAAAAAGACACTTATCCTAAGATATCACTTATAGAGGGAATGTAAAAACCGCTACCCTTGAACTGAATTACAAAACAGAACAGAGTCACACGTTTAGAAAACACACTATGGCTGCTTAACGGGAAAGGTGAGGTGGGGTGATGCGTAAAAGAAGGGTTTCAAATTAGCTCAGAGACCGTTCCATAAACCCAATATGTAATAGACACGACCTACTCCTTGCTCAGTGAACTGGACTCAACACCCCCTATTCACCGCCCAAGAATATATCTGACTAGTAAGAATCTTACAACCTATGTATTGATATCTCTCTGTAAGTGAGTCAAGTGGGGGTAAAGCGGCATAAACACAGCAGTGAAAAGCAGCTAAACCCCTTTATAAAAATCAATCACTTTGAAAAACCCGTGAAACAAAGACAGTGAAAGAGAGAGAAATTCTTACTAAATTCGTTCAGGGGCTGTGATGCCACCTGGATTGACCATATCTAGACCCACAGCTGATTGAGACATAAGGGTGGACACTCTTGGGGCTGAGAGGTTTGGTGAGGTTGGGTGAGCAAACGCAGACCCTTTAAAGTAATACTGCGTGGTTCCCATCCCATGGGTCCCAAATCTCCAGGTTCAAGGGCATCTTCCTACTTCGAAAACATGCATGAGAAACCCAGAAGATGGTACACCGTGTGATCGGGAAAGGTTTCTAAAACGCACCTCATTTCTCATCTCCCTGTGCTCGGGTTCGCCATTCCAGCCGCTTTACTAGCAATCTCCCTCCTTGGAGAATCAGCACCTTTAACCTCCTGTTCCGTACAGGTTGCAATTTGTCCTGAGGATGAACGGGAAGAGGGGGAACCAATGAGACACTAGCTCTAGGTGTTGGGACAGGCACAGGCCACTCTATTTTCCCATCAGGAAGAAGAATTAACCACAGGCTCAGCCTGCCGCCCGGGACCAGAATAGGGCCTGAAGCAATCCTGCGCTTTTGCGGCCAGCTCCCAAGAAAGCGAGTGGAAAAATGGAGCTCAGGGGCACTGCAATTCACAAACCTGCAGAGTTATAAATGATAACTCTCGTCCACAAATATATTGACGGCAGGCAACGAAGAGGATTTGAAAGCAAGGCAGAATTGCAGGAAACAGATTTCAGGAGGTAGATTCGAATCGCCTTTAAAGCACGGGAAAAGCGGCAAAACCTCGACAATGATGCCCTTGGCCAAAAAGGGCGTATGCGTTTTTTCCTGAATATATTCAGGCAAAAACGCATACGCCCTTTTTGGCCAACCAAGCAACCTGGAAAGGCAAATCAGCGCTACAAAGAAGTCTCGCTTCCCATCGGTCAAAAGGGCCATGCTGAATAAAGTGTCAAACCCAGAAATGCAGGACAGGCCATGGAGAAACGGGAGCCTTGCTACGCTGATGGGCGGGATGTAAATTGCCAACAGCCCCTCTGGAGAAGTGTACGGTGTGTCCTGAAACCTCGAAAAAACTCAGCTTAGAGAGCATAGGGCACTTCCACTCATGGGCGTATACATTGGGAAAACTACAAATCAGCAAGACCCAGGCACCCCAAAGTTTAGGGCTGCTCTGTGGACAAGAACCTCCACTTCGGTACACCTTAAATATCCCAGGAAAGAGAAAAATGGATAAAGAAGTTGTGGTCCTTATGTACAATGGAATATCACTCAGCCATGTAATCAACGTCATAAGGCTAGTAGCAGCATGATGAGTGGATTTAGGTACGACGACTCTAAGTGAAATAAGTCACACAGAAAAAGACACTTATCCTAAGATATCACTTATAGAGGGAATGTAAAAACCGCTACCCTTGAACTGAATTACAAAACAGAACAGAGTCACACGTTTAGAAAACACACTATGGCTGCTTAACGGGAAAGGTGAGGTGGGGTGATGCGTAAAAGAAGGGTTTCAAATTAGCTCAGAGACCGTTCCATAAACCCAATATGTAATAGACACGACCTACTCCTTGCTCAGTGAACTGGACTCAACACCCCCTATTCACCGCCCAAGAATATATCTGACTAGTAAGAATCTTACAACCTATGTATTGATATCTCTCTGTAAGTGAGTCAAGTGGGGGTAAAGCGGCATAAACACAGCAGTGAAAAGCAGCTAAACCCCTTTATAAAAATCAATCACTTTGAAAAACCCGTGAAACAAAGACAGTGAAAGAGAGAGAAATTCTTACTAAATTCGTTCAGGGGCTGTGATGCCACCTGGATTGACCATATCTAGACCCACAGCTGATTGAGACATAAGGGTGGACACTCTTGGGGCTGAGAGGTTTGGTGAGGTTGGGTGAGCAAACGCAGACCCTTTAAAGTAATACTGCGTGGTTCCCATCCCATGGGTCCCAAATCTCCAGGTTCAAGGGCATCTTCCTACTTCGAAAACATGCATGAGAAACCCAGAAGATGGTACACCGTGTGATCGGGAAAGGTTTCTAAAACGCACCTCATTTCTCATCTCCCTGTGCTCGGGTTCGCCATTCCAGCCGCTTTACTAGCAATCTCCCTCCTTGGAGAATCAGCACCTTTAACCTCCTGTTCCGTACAGGTTGCAATTTGTCCTGAGGATGAACGGGAAGAGGGGGAACCAATGAGACACTAGCTCTAGGTGTTGGGACAGGCACAGGCCACTCTATTTTCCCATCAGGAAGAAGAATTAACCACAGGCTCAGCCTGCCGCCCGGGACCAGAATAGGGCCTGAAGCAATCCTGCGCTTTTGCGGCCAGCTCCCAAGAAAGCGAGTGGAAAAATGGAGCTCAGGGGCACTGCAATTCACAAACCTGCAGAGTTATAAATGATAACTCTCGTCCACAAATATATTGACGGCAGGCAACGAAGAGGATTTGAAAGCAAGGCAGAATTGCAGGAAACAGATTTCAGGAGGTAGATTCGAATCGCCTTTAAAGCACGGGAAAAGCGGCAAAACCTCGACAATGATGCCCTTGGCCAAAAAGGGCGTATGCGTTTTTTCCTGAATATATTCAGGCAAAAACGCATACGCCCTTTTTGGCCAACCAAGCAACCTGGAAAGGCAAATCAGCGCTACAAAGAAGTCTCGCTTCCCATCGGTCAAAAGGGCCATGCTGAATAAAGTGTCAAACCCAGAAATGCAGGACAGGCCATGGAGAAACGGGAGCCTTGCTACGCTGATGGGCGGGATGTAAATTGCCAACAGCCCCTCTGGAGAAGTGTACGGTGTGTCCTGAAACCTCGAAAAAACTCAGCTTAGAGAGCATAGGGCACTTCCACTCATGGGCGTATACATTGGGAAAACTACAAATCAGCAAGACCCAGGCACCCCAAAGTTTAGGGCTGCTCTGTGGACAAGAACCTCCACTTCGGTACACCTTAAATATCCCAGGAAAGAGAAAAATGGATAAAGAAGTTGTGGTCCTTATGTACAATGGAATATCACTCAGCCATGTAATCAACGTCATAAGGCTAGTAGCAGCATGATGAGTGGATTTAGGTACGACGACTCTAAGTGAAATAAGTCACACAGAAAAAGACACTTATCCTAAGATATCACTTATAGAGGGAATGTAAAAACCGCTACCCTTGAACTGAATTACAAAACAGAACAGAGTCACACGTTTAGAAAACACACTATGGCTGCTTAACGGGAAAGGTGAGGTGGGGTGATGCGTAAAAGAAGGGTTTCAAATTAGCTCAGAGACCGTTCCATAAACCCAATATGTAATAGACACGACCTACTCCTTGCTCAGTGAACTGGACTCAACACCCCCTATTCACCGCCCAAGAATATATCTGACTAGTAAGAATCTTACAACCTATGTATTGATATCTCTCTGTAAGTGAGTCAAGTGGGGGTAAAGCGGCATAAACACAGCAGTGAAAAGCAGCTAAACCCCTTTATAAAAATCAATCACTTTGAAAAACCCGTGAAACAAAGACAGTGAAAGAGAGAGAAATTCTTACTAAATTCGTTCAGGGGCTGTGATGCCACCTGGATTGACCATATCTAGACCCACAGCTGATTGAGACATAAGGGTGGACACTCTTGGGGCTGAGAGGTTTGGTGAGGTTGGGTGAGCAAACGCAGACCCTTTAAAGTAATACTGCGTGGTTCCCATCCCATGGGTCCCAAATCTCCAGGTTCAAGGGCATCTTCCTACTTCGAAAACATGCATGAGAAACCCAGAAGATGGTACACCGTGTGATCGGGAAAGGTTTCTAAAACGCACCTCATTTCTCATCTCCCTGTGCTCGGGTTCGCCATTCCAGCCGCTTTACTAGCAATCTCCCTCCTTGGAGAATCAGCACCTTTAACCCCCTGTTCCGTACAGGTTGCAATTTGTCCTGAGGATGAACGGGAAGAGGGGGAACCAATGAGACACTAGCTCTAGGTGTTGGGACAGGCACAGGCCACTCTATTTTCCCATCAGGAAGAAGAATTAACCACAGGCTCAGCCTGCCGCCCGGGACCAGAAGAGGGCCTGAAGCAATCCTGCGCTTTTGCGGCCAGCTCCCAAGAAAGCGAGTGGAAAAATGGAGCTCAGGGGCACTGCAATTCACAAACCTGCAGAGTTATAAATGATAACTCTCGTCCACAAATATATTGACGGCAGGCAACGAAGAGGATTTGAAAGCAAGGCAGAATTGCAGGAAACAGATTTCAGGAGGTAGATTCGAATCGCCTTTAAAGCACGGGAAAAGCGGCAAAACCTCGACAATGATGCCCTTGGCCAAAAAGGGCGTATGCGTTTTTTCCTGAATATATTCAGGCAAAAACGCATACGCCCTTTTTGGCCAACCAAGCAACCTGGAAAGGCAAATCAGCGCTACAAAGAAGTCTCGCTTCCCATCGGTCAAAAGGGCCATGCTGAATAAAGTGTCAAACCCAGAAATGCAGGACAGGCCATGGAGAAACGGGAGCCTTGCTACGCTGATGGGCGGGATGTAAATTGCCAACAGCCCCTCTGGAGAAGTGTACGGTGTGTCCTGAAACCTCGAAAAAACTCAGCTTAGAGAGCATAGGGCACTTCCACTCATGGGCGTATACATTGGGAAAACTACAAATCAGCAAGACCCAGGCACCCCAAAGTTTAGGGCTGCTCTGTGGACAAGAACCTCCACTTCGGTACACCTTAAATATCCCAGGAAAGAGAAAAATGGATAAAGAAGTTGTGGTCCTTATGTACAATGGAATATCACTCAGCCATGTAATCAACGTCATAAGGCTAGTAGCAGCATGATGAGTGGATTTAGGTACGACGACTCTAAGTGAAATAAGTCACACAGAAAAAGACACTTATCCTAAGATATCACTTATAGAGGGAATGTAAAAACCGCTACCCTTGAACTGAATTACAAAACAGAACAGAGTCACACGTTTAGAAAACACACTATGGCTGCTTAACGGGAAAGGTGAGGTGGGGTGATGCGTAAAAGAAGGGTTTCAAATTAGCTCAGAGACCGTTCCATAAACCCAATATGTAATAGACACGACCTACTCCTTGCTCAGTGAACTGGACTCAACACCCCCTATTCACCGCCCAAGAATATATCTGACTAGTAAGAATCTTACAACCTATGTATTGATATCTCTCTGTAAGTGAGTCAAGTGGGGGTAAAGCGGCATAAACACAGCAGTGAAAAGCAGCTAAACCCCTTTATAAAAATCAATCACTTTGAAAAACCCGTGAAACAAAGACAGTGAAAGAGAGAGAAATTCTTACTAAATTCGTTCAGGGGCTGTGATGCCACCTGGATTGACCATATCTAGACCCACAGCTGATTGAGACATAAGGGTGGACACTCTTGGGGCTGAGAGGTTTGGTGAGGTTGGGTGAGCAAACGCAGACCCTTTAAAGTAATACTGCGTGGTTCCCATCCCATGGGTCCCAAATCTCCAGGTTCAAGGGCATCTTCCTACTTCGAAAACATGCATGAGAAACCCAGAAGATGGTACACCGTGTGATCGGGAAAGGTTTCTAAAACGCACCTCATTTCTCATCTCCCTGTGCTCGGGTTCGCCATTCCAGCCGCTTTACTAGCAATCTCCCTCCTTGGAGAATCAGCACCTTTAACCTCCTGTTCCGTACAGGTTGCAATTTGTCCTGAGGATGAACGGGAAGAGGGGGAACCAATGAGACACTAGCTCTAGGTGTTGGGACAGGCACAGGCCACTCTATTTTCCCATCAGGAAGAAGAATTAACCACAGGCTCAGCCTGCCGCCCGGGACCAGAATAGGGCCTGAAGCAATCCTGCGCTTTTGCGGCCAGCTCCCAAGAAAGCGAGTGGAAAAATGGAGCTCAGGGGCACTGCAATTCACAAACCTGCAGAGTTATAAATGATAACTCTCGTCCACAAATATATTGACGGCAGGCAACGAAGAGGATTTGAAAGCAAGGCAGAATTGCAGGAAACAGATTTCAGGAGGTAGATTCGAATCGCCTTTAAAGCACGGGAAAAGCGGCAAAACCTCGACAATGATGCCCTTGGCCAAAAAGGGCGTATGCGTTTTTTCCTGAATATATTCAGGCAAAAACGCATACGCCCTTTTTGGCCAACCAAGCAACCTGGAAAGGCAAATCAGCGCTACAAAGAAGTCTCGCTTCCCATCGGTCAAAAGGGCCATGCTGAATAAAGTGTCAAACCCAGAAATGCAGGACAGGCCATGGAGAAACGGGAGCCTTGCTACGCTGATGGGCGGGATGTAAATTGCCAACAGCCCCTCTGGAGAAGTGTACGGTGTGTCCTGAAACCTCGAAAAAACTCAGCTTAGAGAGCATAGGGCACTTCCACTCATGGGCGTATACATTGGGAAAACTACAAATCAGCAAGACCCAGGCACCCCAAAGTTTAGGGCTGCTCTGTGGACAAGAACCTCCACTTCGGTACACCTTAAATATCCCAGGAAAGAGAAAAATGGATAAAGAAGTTGTGGTCCTTATGTACAATGGAATATCACTCAGCCATGTAATCAACGTCATAAGGCTAGTAGCAGCATGATGAGTGGATTTAGGTACGACGACTCTAAGTGAAATAAGTCACACAGAAAAAGACACTTATCCTAAGATATCACTTATAGAGGGAATGTAAAAACCGCTACCCTTGAACTGAATTACAAAACAGAACAGAGTCACACGTTTAGAAAACACACTATGGCTGCTTAACGGGAAAGGTGAGGTGGGGTGATGCGTAAAAGAAGGGTTTCAAATTAGCTCAGAGACCGTTCCATAAACCCAATATGTAATAGACACGACCTACTCCTTGCTCAGTGAACTGGACTCAACACCCCCTATTCACCGCCCAAGAATATATCTGACTAGTAAGAATCTTACAACCTATGTATTGATATCTCTCTGTAAGTGAGTCAAGTGGGGGTAAAGCGGCATAAACACAGCAGTGAAAAGCAGCTAAACCCCTTTATAAAAATCAATCACTTTGAAAAACCCGTGAAACAAAGACAGTGAAAGAGAGAGAAATTCTTACTAAATTCGTTCAGGGGCTGTGATGCCACCTGGATTGACCATATCTAGACCCACAGCTGATTGAGACATAAGGGTGGACACTCTTGGGGCTGAGAGGTTTGGTGAGGTTGGGTGAGCAAACGCAGACCCTTTAAAGTAATACTGCGTGGTTCCCATCCCATGGGTCCCAAATCTCCAGGTTCAAGGGCATCTTCCTACTTCGAAAACATGCATGAGAAACCCAGAAGATGGTACACCGTGTGATCGGGAAAGGTTTCTAAAACGCACCTCATTTCTCATCTCCCTGTGCTCGGGTTCGCCATTCCAGCCGCTTTACTAGCAATCTCCCTCCTTGGAGAATCAGCACCTTTAACCCCCTGTTCCGTACAGGTTGCAATTTGTCCTGAGGATGAACGGGAAGAGGGGGAACCAATGAGACACTAGCTCTAGGTGTTGGGACAGGCACAGGCCACTCTATTTTCCCATCAGGAAGAAGAATTAACCACAGGCTCAGCCTGCCGCCCGGGACCAGAAGAGGGCCTGAAGCAATCCTGCGCTTTTGCGGCCAGCTCCCAAGAAAGCGAGTGGAAAAATGGAGCTCAGGGGCACTGCAATTCACACACCTGCAGAGTTATAAATGATAACTCTCGTCCACAAATATATTGACGGCAGGCAACGAAGAGGATTTGAAAGCAAGGCAGAATTGCAGGAAACAGATTTCAGGAGGTAGATTCGAATCGCCTTTAAAGCACGGGAAAAGCGGCAAAACCTCGACAATGATGCCCTTGGCCAAAAAGGGCGTATGCGTTTTTTCCTGAATATATTCAGGCAAAAACGCATACGCCCTTTTTGGCCAACCAAGCAACCTGGAAAGGCAAATCAGCGCTACAAAGAAGTCTCGCTTCCCATCGGTCAAAAGGGCCATGCTGAATAAAGTGTCAAACCCAGAAATGCAGGACAGGCCATGGAGAAACGGGAGCCTTGCTACGCTGATGGGCGGGATGTAAATTGCCAACAGCCCCTCTGGAGAAGTGTACGGTGTGTCCTGAAACCTCGAAAAAACTCAGCTTAGAGAGCATAGGGCACTTCCACTCATGGGCGTATACATTGGGAAAACTACAAATCAGCAAGACCCAGGCACCCCAAAGTTTAGGGCTGCTCTGTGGACAAGAACCTCCTCTTCGGTACACCTTAAATATCCCAGGAAAGAGAAAAATGGATAAAGAAGTTGTGGTCCTTATGTACAATGGAATATCACTCAGCCATGAAATCAACGTCATAAGGCTAGTAGCAGCATGATGAGTGGATTTAGGTACGACGACTCTAAGTGAAATAAGTCACACAGAAAAAGACACTTATCCTAAGATATCACTTATAGAGGGAATGTAAAAACCGCTACCCTTGAACTGAATTACAAAACAGAACAGAGTCACACGTTTAGAAAACACACTATGGCTGCTTAACGGGAAAGGTGAGGTGGGGTGATGCGTAAAAGAAGGGTTTCAAATTAGCTCAGAGACCGTTCCATAAACCCAATATGTAATAGACACGACCTACTCCTTGCTCAGTGAACTGGACTCAACACCCCCTATTCACCGCCCAAGAATATATCTGACTAGTAAGAATCTTACAACCTATGTATTGATATCTCTCTGTAAGTGAGTCAAGTGGGGGTAAAGCGGCATAAACACAGCAGTGAAAAGCAGCTAAACCCCTTTATAAAAATCAATCACTTTGAAAAACCCGTGAAACAAAGACAGTGAAAGAGAGAGAAATTCTTACTAAATTCGTTCAGGGGCTGTGATGCCACCTGGATTGACCATATCTAGACCCACAGCTGATTGAGACATAAGGGTGGACACTCTTGGGGCTGAGAGGTTTGGTGAGGTTGGGTGAGCAAACGCAGACCCTTTAAAGTAATACTGCGTGGTTCCCATCCCATGGGTCCCAAATCTCCAGGTTCAAGGGCATCTTCCTACTTCGAAAACATGCATGAGAAACCCAGAAGATGGTACACCGTGTGATCGGGAAAGGTTTCTAAAACGCACCTCATTTCTCATCTCCCTGTGCTCGGGTTCGCCATTCCAGCCGCTTTACTAGCAATCTCCCTCCTTGGAGAATCAGCACCTTTAACCTCCTGTTCCGTACAGGTTGCAATTTGTCCTGAGGATGAACGGGAAGAGGGGGAACCAATGAGACACTAGCTCTAGGTGTTGGGACAGGCACAGGCCACTCTATTTTCCCATCAGGAAGAAGAATTAACCACAGGCTCAGCCTGCCGCCCGGGACCAGAATAGGGCCTGAAGCAATCCTGCGCTTTTGCGGCCAGCTCCCAAGAAAGCGAGTGGAAAAATGGAGCTCAGGGGCACTGCAATTCACAAACCTGCAGAGTTATAAATGATAACTCTCGTCCACAAATATATTGACGGCAGGCAACGAAGAGGATTTGAAAGCAAGGCAGAATTGCAGGAAACAGATTTCAGGAGGTAGATTCGAATCGCCTTTAAAGCACGGGAAAAGCGGCAAAACCTCGACAATGATGCCCTTGGCCAAAAAGGGCGTATGCGTTTTTTCCTGAATATATTCAGGCAAAAACGCATACGCCCTTTTTGGCCAACCAAGCAACCTGGAAAGGCAAATCAGCGCTACAAAGAAGTCTCGCTTCCCATCGGTCAAAAGGGCCATGCTGAATAAAGTGTCAAACCCAGAAATGCAGGACAGGCCATGGAGAAACGGGAGCCTTGCTACGCTGATGGGCGGGATGTAAATTGCCAACAGCCCCTCTGGAGAAGTGTACGGTGTGTCCTGAAACCTCGAAAAAACTCAGCTTAGAGAGCATAGGGCACTTCCACTCATGGGCGTATACATTGGGAAAACTACAAATCAGCAAGACCCAGGCACCCCAAAGTTTAGGGCTGCTCTGTGGACAAGAACCTCCTCTTCGGTACACCTTAAATATCCCAGGAAAGAGAAAAATGGATAAAGAAGTTGTGGTCCTTATGTACAATGGAATATCACTCAGCCATGAAATCAACGTCATAAGGCTAGTAGCAGCATGATGAGTGGATTTAGGTACGACGACTCTAAGTGAAATAAGTCACACAGAAAAAGACACTTATCCTAAGATATCACTTATAGAGGGAATGTAAAAACCGCTACCCTTGAACTGAATTACAAAACAGAACAGAGTCACACGTTTAGAAAACACACTATGGCTGCTTAACGGGAAAGGTGAGGTGGGGTGATGCGTAAAAGAAGGGTTTCAAATTAGCTCAGAGACCGTTCCATAAACCCAATATGTAATAGACACGACCTACTCCTTGCTCAGTGAACTGGACTCAACACCCCCTATTCACCGCCCAAGAATATATCTGACTAGTAAGAATCTTACAACCTATGTATTGATATCTCTCTGTAAGTGAGTCAAGTGGGGGTAAAGCGGCATAAACACAGCAGTGAAAAGCAGCTAAACCCCTTTATAAAAATCAATCACTTTGAAAAACCCGTGAAACAAAGACAGTGAAAGAGAGAGAAATTCTTACTAAATTCGTTCAGGGGCTGTGATGCCACCTGGATTGACCATATCTAGACCCACAGCTGATTGAGACATAAGGGTGGACACTCTTGGGGCTGAGAGGTTTGGTGAGGTTGGGTGAGCAAACGCAGACCCTTTAAAGTAATACTGCGTGGTTCCCATCCCATGGGTCCCAAATCTCCAGGTTCAAGGGCATCTTCCTACTTCGAAAACATGCATGAGAAACCCAGAAGATGGTACACCGTGTGATCGGGAAAGGTTTCTAAAACGCACCTCATTTCTCATCTCCCTGTGCTCGGGTTCGCCATTCCAGCCGCTTTACTAGCAATCTCCCTCCTTGGAGAATCAGCACCTTTAACCTCCTGTTCCGTACAGGTTGCAATTTGTCCTGAGGATGAACGGGAAGAGGGGGAACCAATGAGACACTAGCTCTAGGTGTTGGGACAGGCACAGGCCACTCTATTTTCCCATCAGGAAGAAGAATTAACCACAGGCTCAGCCTGCCGCCCGGGACCAGAATAGGGCCTGAAGCAATCCTGCGCTTTTGCGGCCAGCTCCCAAGAAAGCGAGTGGAAAAATGGAGCTCAGGGGCACTGCAATTCACAAACCTGCAGAGTTATAAATGATAACTCTCGTCCACAAATATATTGACGGCAGGCAACGAAGAGGATTTGAAAGCAAGGCAGAATTGCAGGAAACAGATTTCAGGAGGTAGATTCGAATCGCCTTTAAAGCACGGGAAAAGCGGCAAAACCTCGACAATGATGCCCTTGGCCAAAAAGGGCGTATGCGTTTTTTCCTGAATATATTCAGGCAAAAACGCATACGCCCTTTTTGGCCAACCAAGCAACCTGGAAAGGCAAATCAGCGCTACAAAGAAGTCTCGCTTCCCATCGGTCAAAAGGGCCATGCTGAATAAAGTGTCAAACCCAGAAATGCAGGACAGGCCATGGAGAAACGGGAGCCTTGCTACGCTGATGGGCGGGATGTAAATTGCCAACAGCCCCTCTGGAGAAGTGTACGGTGTGTCCTGAAACCTCGAAAAAACTCAGCTTAGAGAGCATAGGGCACTTCCACTCATGGGCGTATACATTGGGAAAACTACAAATCAGCAAGACCCAGGCACCCCAAAGTTTAGGGCTGCTCTGTGGACAAGAACCTCCACTTCGGTACACCTTAAATATCCCAGGAAAGAGAAAAATGGATAAAGAAGTTGTGGTCCTTATGTACAATGGAATATCACTCAGCCATGTAATCAACGTCATAAGGCTAGTAGCAGCATGATGAGTGGATTTAGGTACGACGACTCTAAGTGAAATAAGTCACACAGAAAAAGACACTTATCCTAAGATATCACTTATAGAGGGAATGTAAAAACCGCTACCCTTGAACTGAATTACAAAACAGAACAGAGTCACACGTTTAGAAAACACACTATGGCTGCTTAACGGGAAAGGTGAGGTGGGGTGATGCGTAAAAGAAGGGTTTCAAATTAGCTCAGAGACCGTTCCATAAACCCAATATGTAATAGACACGACCTACTCCTTGCTCAGTGAACTGGACTCAACACCCCCTATTCACCGCCCAAGAATATATCTGACTAGTAAGAATCTTACAACCTATGTATTGATATCTCTCTGTAAGTGAGTCAAGTGGGGGTAAAGCGGCATAAACACAGCAGTGAAAAGCAGCTAAACCCCTTTATAAAAATCAATCACTTTGAAAAACCCGTGAAACAAAGACAGTGAAAGAGAGAGAAATTCTTACTAAATTCGTTCAGGGGCTGTGATGCCACCTGGATTGACCATATCTAGACCCACAGCTGATTGAGACATAAGGGTGGACACTCTTGGGGCTGAGAGGTTTGGTGAGGTTGGGTGAGCAAACGCAGACCCTTTAAAGTAATACTGCGTGGTTCCCATCCCATGGGTCCCAAATCTCCAGGTTCAAGGGCATCTTCCTACTTCGAAAACATGCATGAGAAACCCAGAAGATGGTACACCGTGTGATCGGGAAAGGTTTCTAAAACGCACCTCATTTCTCATCTCCCTGTGCTCGGGTTCGCCATTCCAGCCGCTTTACTAGCAATCTCCCTCCTTGGAGAATCAGCACCTTTAACCTCCTGTTCCGTACAGGTTGCAATTTGTCCTGAGGATGAACGGGAAGAGGGGGAACCAATGAGACACTAGCTCTAGGTGTTGGGACAGGCACAGGCCACTCTATTTTCCCATCAGGAAGAAGAATTAACCACAGGCTCAGCCTGCCGCCCGGGACCAGAATAGGGCCTGAAGCAATCCTGCGCTTTTGCGGCCAGCTCCCAAGAAAGCGAGTGGAAAAATGGAGCTCAGGGGCACTGCAATTCACAAACCTGCAGAGTTATAAATGATAACTCTCGTCCACAAATATATTGACGGCAGGCAACGAAGAGGATTTGAAAGCAAGGCAGAATTGCAGGAAACAGATTTCAGGAGGTAGATTCGAATCGCCTTTAAAGCACGGGAAAAGCGGCAAAACCTCGACAATGATGCCCTTGGCCAAAAAGGGCGTATGCGTTTTTTCCTGAATATATTCAGGCAAAAACGCATACGCCCTTTTTGGCCAACCAAGCAACCTGGAAAGGCAAATCAGCGCTACAAAGAAGTCTCGCTTCCCATCGGTCAAAAGGGCCATGCTGAATAAAGTGTCAAACCCAGAAATGCAGGACAGGCCATGGAGAAACGGGAGCCTTGCTACGCTGATGGGCGGGATGTAAATTGCCAACAGCCCCTCTGGAGAAGTGTACGGTGTGTCCTGAAACCTCGAAAAAACTCAGCTTAGAGAGCATAGGGCACTTCCACTCATGGGCGTATACATTGGGAAAACTACAAATCAGCAAGACCCAGGCACCCCAAAGTTTAGGGCTGCTCTGTGGACAAGAACCTCCACTTCGGTACACCTTAAATATCCCAGGAAAGAGAAAAATGGATAAAGAAGTTGTGGTCCTTATGTACAATGGAATATCACTCAGCCATGTAATCAACGTCATAAGGCTAGTAGCAGCATGATGAGTGGATTTAGGTACGACGACTCTAAGTGAAATAAGTCACACAGAAAAAGACACTTATCCTAAGATATCACTTATAGAGGGAATGTAAAAACCGCTACCCTTGAACTGAATTACAAAACAGAACAGAGTCACACGTTTAGAAAACACACTATGGCTGCTTAACGGGAAAGGTGAGGTGGGGTGATGCGTAAAAGAAGGGTTTCAAATTAGCTCAGAGACCGTTCCATAAACCCAATATGTAATAGACACGACCTACTCCTTGCTCAGTGAACTGGACTCAACACCCCCTATTCACCGCCCAAGAATATATCTGACTAGTAAGAATCTTACAACCTATGTATTGATATCTCTCTGTAAGTGAGTCAAGTGGGGGTAAAGCGGCATAAACACAGCAGTGAAAAGCAGCTAAACCCCTTTATAAAAATCAATCACTTTGAAAAACCCGTGAAACAAAGACAGTGAAAGAGAGAGAAATTCTTACTAAATTCGTTCAGGGGCTGTGATGCCACCTGGATTGACCATATCTAGACCCACAGCTGATTGAGACATAAGGGTGGACACTCTTGGGGCTGAGAGGTTTGGTGAGGTTGGGTGAGCAAACGCAGACCCTTTAAAGTAATACTGCGTGGTTCCCATCCCATGGGTCCCAAATCTCCAGGTTCAAGGGCATCTTCCTACTTCGAAAACATGCATGAGAAACCCAGAAGATGGTACACCGTGTGATCGGGAAAGGTTTCTAAAACGCACCTCATTTCTCATCTCCCTGTGCTCGGGTTCGCCATTCCAGCCGCTTTACTAGCAATCTCCCTCCTTGGAGAATCAGCACCTTTAACCCCCTGTTCCGTACAGGTTGCAATTTGTCCTGAGGATGAACGGGAAGAGGGGGAACCAATGAGACACTAGCTCTAGGTGTTGGGACAGGCACAGGCCACTCTATTTTCCCATCAGGAAGAAGAATTAACCACAGGCTCAGCCTGCCGCCCGGGACCAGAAGAGGGCCTGAAGCAATCCTGCGCTTTTGCGGCCAGCTCCCAAGAAAGCGAGTGGAAAAATGGAGCTCAGGGGCACTGCAATTCACAAACCTGCAGAGTTATAAATGATAACTCTCGTCCACAAATATATTGACGGCAGGCAACGAAGAGGATTTGAAAGCAAGGCAGAATTGCAGGAAACAGATTTCAGGAGGTAGATTCGAATCGCCTTTAAAGCACGGGAAAAGCGGCAAAACCTCGACAATGATGCCCTTGGCCAAAAAGGGCGTATGCGTTTTTTCCTGAATATATTCAGGCAAAAACGCATACGCCCTTTTTGGCCAACCAAGCAACCTGGAAAGGCAAATCAGCGCTACAAAGAAGTCTCGCTTCCCATCGGTCAAAAGGGCCATGCTGAATAAAGTGTCAAACCCAGAAATGCAGGACAGGCCATGGAGAAACGGGAGCCTTGCTACGCTGATGGGCGGGATGTAAATTGCCAACAGCCCCTCTGGAGAAGTGTACGGTGTGTCCTGAAACCTCGAAAAAACTCAGCTTAGAGAGCATAGGGCACTTCCACTCATGGGCGTATACATTGGGAAAACTACAAATCAGCAAGACCCAGGCACCCCAAAGTTTAGGGCTGCTCTGTGGACAAGAACCTCCACTTCGTTACACCTTAAATATCCCAGGAAAGAGAAAACTGGATAAAGAAGTTGTGGTCCTTATGTACAATGGAATATCACTCAGCCATGAAATCAACGTCATAAGGCTAGTAGCAGCATGATGAGTGGATTTAGGTACGACGACTCTAAGTGAAATAAGTCACACAGAAAAAGACACTTATCCTAAGATATCACTTATAGAGGGAATGTAAAAACCGCTACCCTTGAACTGAATTACAAAACAGAACAGAGTCACACGTTTAGAAAACACACTATGGCTGCTTAACGGGAAAGGTGAGGTGGGGTGATGCGTAAAAGAAGGGTTTCAAATTAGCTCAGAGACCGTTCCATAAACCCAATATGTAATAGACACGACCTACTCCTTGCTCAGTGAACTGGACTCAACACCCCCTATTCACCGCCCAAGAATATATCTGACTAGTAAGAATCTTACAACCTATGTATTGATATCTCTCTGTAAGTGAGTCAAGTGGGGGTAAAGCGGCATAAACACAGCAGTGAAAAGCAGCTAAACCCCTTTATAAAAATCAATCACTTTGAAAAACCCGTGAAACAAAGACAGTGAAAGAGAGAGAAATTCTTACTAAATTCGTTCAGGGGCTGTGATGCCACCTGGATTGACCATATCTAGACCCACAGCTGATTGAGACATAAGGGTGGACACTCTTGGGGCTGAGAGGTTTGGTGAGGTTGGGTGAGCAAACGCAGACCCTTTAAAGTAATACTGCGTGGTTCCCATCCCATGGGTCCCAAATCTCCAGGTTCAAGGGCATCTTCCTACTTCGAAAACATGCATGAGAAACCCAGAAGATGGTACACCGTGTGATCGGGAAAGGTTTCTAAAACGCACCTCATTTCTCATCTCCCTGTGCTCGGGTTCGCCATTCCAGCCGCTTTACTAGCAATCTCCCTCCTTGGAGAATCAGCACCTTTAACCCCCTGTTCCGTACAGGTTGCAATTTGTCCTGAGGATGAACGGGAAGAGGGGGAACCAATGAGACACTAGCTCTAGGTGTTGGGACAGGCACAGGCCACTCTATTTTCCCATCAGGAAGAAGAATTAACCACAGGCTCAGCCTGCCGCCCGGGACCAGAATAGGGCCTGAAGCAATCCTGCGCTTTTGCGGCCAGCTCCCAAGAAAGCGAGTGGAAAAATGGAGCTCAGGGGCACTGCAATTCACAAACCTGCAGAGTTATAAATGATAACTCTCGTCCACAAATATATTGACGGCAGGCAACGAAGAGGATTTGAAAGCAAGGCAGAATTGCAGGAAACAGATTTCAGGAGGTAGATTCGAATCGCCTTTAAAGCACGGGAAAAGCGGCAAAACCTCGACAATGATGCCCTTGGCCAAAAAGGGCGTATGCGTTTTTTCCTGAATATATTCAGGCAAAAACGCATACGCCCTTTTTGGCCAACCAAGCAACCTGGAAAGGCAAATCAGCGCTACAAAGAAGTCTCGCTTCCCATCGGTCAAAAGGGCCATGCTGAATAAAGTGTCAAACCCAGAAATGCAGGACAGGCCATGGAGAAACGGGAGCCTTGCTACGCTGATGGGCGGGATGTAAATTGCCAACAGCCCCTCTGGAGAAGTGTACGGTGTGTCCTGAAACCTCGAAAAAACTCAGCTTAGAGAGCATAGGGCACTTCCACTCATGGGCGTATACATTGGGAAAACTACAAATCAGCAAGACCCAGGCACCCCAAAGTTTAGGGCTGCTCTGTGGACAAGAACCTCCACTTCGGTACACCTTAAATATCCCAGGAAAGAGAAAAATGGATAAAGAAGTTGTGGTCCTTATGTACAATGGAATATCACTCAGCCATGAAATCAACGTCATAAGGCTAGTAGCAGCATGATGAGTGGATTTAGGTACGACGACTCTAAGTGAAATAAGTCACACAGAAAAAGACACTTATCCTAAGATATCACTTATAGAGGGAATGTAAAAACCGCTACCCTTGAACTGAATTACAAAACAGAACAGAGTCACACGTTTAGAAAACACACTATGGCTGCTTAACGGGAAAGGTGAGGTGGGGTGATGCGTAAAAGAAGGGTTTCAAATTAGCTCAGAGACCGTTCCATAAACCCAATATGTAATAGACACGACCTACTCCTTGCTCAGTGAACTGGACTCAACACCCCCTATTCACCGCCCAAGAATATATCTGACTAGTAAGAATCTTACAACCTATGTATTGATATCTCTCTGTAAGTGAGTCAAGTGGGGGTAAAGCGGCATAAACACAGCAGTGAAAAGCAGCTAAACCCCTTTATAAAAATCAATCACTTTGAAAAACCCGTGAAACAAAGACAGTGAAAGAGAGAGAAATTCTTACTAAATTCGTTCAGGGGCTGTGATGCCACCTGGATTGACCATATCTAGACCCACAGCTGATTGAGACATAAGGGTGGACACTCTTGGGGCTGAGAGGTTTGGTGAGGTTGGGTGAGCAAACGCAGACCCTTTAAAGTAATACTGCGTGGTTCCCATCCCATGGGTCCCAAATCTCCAGGTTCAAGGGCATCTTCCTACTTCGAAAACATGCATGAGAAACCCAGAAGATGGTACACCGTGTGATCGGGAAAGGTTTCTAAAACGCACCTCATTTCTCATCTCCCTGTGCTCGGGTTCGCCATTCCAGCCGCTTTACTAGCAATCTCCCTCCTTGGAGAATCAGCACCTTTAACCCCCTGTTCCGTACAGGTTGCAATTTGTCCTGAGGATGAACGGGAAGAGGGGGAACCAATGAGACACTAGCTCTAGGTGTTGGGACAGGCACAGGCCACTCTATTTTCCCATCAGGAAGAAGAATTAACCACAGGCTCAGCCTGCCGCCCGGGACCAGAAGAGGGCCTGAAGCAATCCTGCGCTTTTGCGGCCAGCTCCCAAGAAAGCGAGTGGAAAAATGGAGCTCAGGGGCACTGCAATTCACAAACCTGCAGAGTTATAAATGATAACTCTCGTCCACAAATATATTGACGGCAGGCAACGAAGAGGATTTGAAAGCAAGGCAGAATTGCAGGAAACAGATTTCAGGAGGTAGATTCGAATCGCCTTTAAAGCACGGGAAAAGCGGCAAAACCTCGACAATGATGCCCTTGGCCAAAAAGGGCGTATGCGTTTTTTCCTGAATATATTCAGGCAAAAACGCATACGCCCTTTTTGGCCAACCAAGCAACCTGGAAAGGCAAATCAGCGCTACAAAGAAGTCTCGCTTCCCATCGGTCAAAAGGGCCATGCTGAATAAAGTGTCAAACCCAGAAATGCAGGACAGGCCATGGAGAAACGGGAGCCTTGCTACGCTGATGGGCGGGATGTAAATTGCCAACAGCCCCTCTGGAGAAGTGTACGGTGTGTCCTGAAACCTCGAAAAAACTCAGCTTAGAGAGCATAGGGCACTTCCACTCATGGGCGTATACATTGGGAAAACTACAAATCAGCAAGACCCAGGCACCCCAAAGTTTAGGGCTGCTCTGTGGACAAGAACCTCCACTTCGGTACACCTTAAATATCCCAGGAAAGAGAAAAATGGATAAAGAAGTTGTGGTCCTTATGTACAATGGAATATCACTCAGCCATGAAATCAACGTCATAAGGCTAGTAGCAGCATGATGAGTGGATTTAGGTACGACGACTCTAAGTGAAATAAGTCACACAGAAAAAGACACTTATCCTAAGATATCACTTATAGAGGGAATGTAAAAACCGCTACCCTTGAACTGAATTACAAAACAGAACAGAGTCACACGTTTAGAAAACACACTATGGCTGCTTAACGGGAAAGGTGAGGTGGGGTGATGCGTAAAAGAAGGGTTTCAAATTAGCTCAGAGACCGTTCCATAAACCCAATATGTAATAGACACGACCTACTCCTTGCTCAGTGAACTGGACTCAACACCCCCTATTCACCGCCCAAGAATATATCTGACTAGTAAGAATCTTACAACCTATGTATTGATATCTCTCTGTAAGTGAGTCAAGTGGGGGTAAAGCGGCATAAACACAGCAGTGAAAAGCAGCTAAACCCCTTTATAAAAATCAATCACTTTGAAAAACCCGTGAAACAAAGACAGTGAAAGAGAGAGAAATTCTTACTAAATTCGTTCAGGGGCTGTGATGCCACCTGGATTGACCATATCTAGACCCACAGCTGATTGAGACATAAGGGTGGACACTCTTGGGGCTGAGAGGTTTGGTGAGGTTGGGTGAGCAAACGCAGACCCTTTAAAGTAATACTGCGTGGTTCCCATCCCATGGGTCCCAAATCTCCAGGTTCAAGGGCATCTTCCTACTTCGAAAACATGCATGAGAAACCCAGAAGATGGTACACCGTGTGATCGGGAAAGGTTTCTAAAACGCACCTCATTTCTCATCTCCCTGTGCTCGGGTTCGCCATTCCAGCCGCTTTACTAGCAATCTCCCTCCTTGGAGAATCAGCACCTTTAACCCCCTGTTCCGTACAGGTTGCAATTTGTCCTGAGGATGAACGGGAAGAGGGGGAACCAATGAGACACTAGCTCTAGGTGTTGGGACAGGCACAGGCCACTCTATTTTCCCATCAGGAAGAAGAATTAACCACAGGCTCAGCCTGCCGCCCGGGACCAGAAGAGGGCCTGAAGCAATCCTGCGCTTTTGCGGCCAGCTCCCAAGAAAGCGAGTGGAAAAATGGAGCTCAGGGGCACTGCAATTCACAAACCTGCAGAGTTATAAATGATAACTCTCGTCCACAAATATATTGACGGCAGGCAACGAAGAGGATTTGAAAGCAAGGCAGAATTGCAGGAAACAGATTTCAGGAGGTAGATTCGAATCGCCTTTAAAGCACGGGAAAAGCGGCAAAACCTCGACAATGATGCCCTTGGCCAAAAAGGGCGTATGCGTTTTTTCCTGAATATATTCAGGCAAAAACGCATACGCCCTTTTTGGCCAACCAAGCAACCTGGAAAGGCAAATCAGCGCTACAAAGAAGTCTCGCTTCCCATCGGTCAAAAGGGCCATGCTGAATAAAGTGTCAAACCCAGAAATGCAGGACAGGCCATGGAGAAACGGGAGCCTTGCTACGCTGATGGGCGGGATGTAAATTGCCAACAGCCCCTCTGGAGAAGTGTACGGTGTGTCCTGAAACCTCGAAAAAACTCAGCTTAGAGAGCATAGGGCACTTCCACTCATGGGCGTATACATTGGGAAAACTACAAATCAGCAAGACCCAGGCACCCCAAAGTTTAGGGCTGCTCTGTGGACAAGAACCTCCACTTCGGTACACCTTAAATATCCCAGGAAAGAGAAAAATGGATAAAGAAGTTGTGGTCCTTATGTACAATGGAATATCACTCAGCCATGTAATCAACGTCATAAGGCTAGTAGCAGCATGATGAGTGGATTTAGGTACGACGACTCTAAGTGAAATAAGTCACACAGAAAAAGACACTTATCCTAAGATATCACTTATAGAGGGAATGTAAAAACCGCTACCCTTGAACTGAATTACAAAACAGAACAGAGTCACACGTTTAGAAAACACACTATGGCTGCTTAACGGGAAAGGTGAGGTGGGGTGATGCGTAAAAGAAGGGTTTCAAATTAGCTCAGAGACCGTTCCATAAACCCAATATGTAATAGACACGACCTACTCCTTGCTCAGTGAACTGGACTCAACACCCCCTATTCACCGCCCAAGAATATATCTGACTAGTAAGAATCTTACAACCTATGTATTGATATCTCTCTGTAAGTGAGTCAAGTGGGGGTAAAGCGGCATAAACACAGCAGTGAAAAGCAGCTAAACCCCTTTATAAAAATCAATCACTTTGAAAAACCCGTGAAACAAAGACAGTGAAAGAGAGAGAAATTCTTACTAAATTCGTTCAGGGGCTGTGATGCCACCTGGATTGACCATATCTAGACCCACAGCTGATTGAGACATAAGGGTGGACACTCTTGGGGCTGAGAGGTTTGGTGAGGTTGGGTGAGCAAACGCAGACCCTTTAAAGTAATACTGCGTGGTTCCCATCCCATGGGTCCCAAATCTCCAGGTTCAAGGGCATCTTCCTACTTCGAAAACATGCATGAGAAACCCAGAAGATGGTACACCGTGTGATCGGGAAAGGTTTCTAAAACGCACCTCATTTCTCATCTCCCTGTGCTCGGGTTCGCCATTCCAGCCGCTTTACTAGCAATCTCCCTCCTTGGAGAATCAGCACCTTTAACCTCCTGTTCCGTACAGGTTGCAATTTGTCCTGAGGATGAACGGGAAGAGGGGGAACCAATGAGACACTAGCTCTAGGTGTTGGGACAGGCACAGGCCACTCTATTTTCCCATCAGGAAGAAGAATTAACCACAGGCTCAGCCTGCCGCCCGGGACCAGAAGAGGGCCTGAAGCAATCCTGCGCTTTTGCGGCCAGCTCCCAAGAAAGCGAGTGGAAAAATGGAGCTCAGGGGCACTGCAATTCACAAACCTGCAGAGTTATAAATGATAACTCTCGTCCACAAATATATTGACGGCAGGCAACGAAGAGGATTTGAAAGCAAGGCAGAATTGCAGGAAACAGATTTCAGGAGGTAGATTCGAATCGCCTTTAAAGCACGGGAAAAGCGGCAAAACCTCGACAATGATGCCCTTGGCCAAAAAGGGCGTATGCGTTTTTTCCTGAATATATTCAGGCAAAAACGCATACGCCCTTTTTGGCCAACCAAGCAACCTGGAAAGGCAAATCAGCGCTACAAAGAAGTCTCGCTTCCCATCGGTCAAAAGGGCCATGCTGAATAAAGTGTCAAACCCAGAAATGCAGGACAGGCCATGGAGAAACGGGAGCCTTGCTACGCTGATGGGCGGGATGTAAATTGCCAACAGCCCCTCTGGAGAAGTGTACGGTGTGTCCTGAAACCTCGAAAAAACTCAGCTTAGAGAGCATAGGGCACTTCCACTCATGGGCGTATACATTGGGAAAACTACAAATCAGCAAGACCCAGGCACCCCAAAGTTTAGGGCTGCTCTGTGGACAAGAACCTCCACTTCGGTACACCTTAAATATCCCAGGAAAGAGAAAAATGGATAAAGAAGTTGTGGTCCTTATGTACAATGGAATATCACTCAGCCATGAAATCAACGTCATAAGGCTAGTAGCAGCATGATGAGTGGATTTAGGTACGACGACTCTAAGTGAAATAAGTCACACAGAAAAAGACACTTATCCTAAGATATCACTTATAGAGGGAATGTAAAAACCGCTACCCTTGAACTGAATTACAAAACAGAACAGAGTCACACGTTTAGAAAACACACTATGGCTGCTTAACGGGAAAGGTGAGGTGGGGTGATGCGTAAAAGAAGGGTTTCAAATTAGCTCAGAGACCGTTCCATAAACCCAATATGTAATAGACACGACCTACTCCTTGCTCAGTGAACTGGACTCAACACCCCCTATTCACCGCCCAAGAATATATCTGACTAGTAAGAATCTTACAACCTATGTATTGATATCTCTCTGTAAGTGAGTCAAGTGGGGGTAAAGCGGCATAAACACAGCAGTGAAAAGCAGCTAAACCCCTTTATAAAAATCAATCACTTTGAAAAACCCGTGAAACAAAGACAGTGAAAGAGAGAGAAATTCTTACTAAATTCGTTCAGGGGCTGTGATGCCACCTGGATTGACCATATCTAGACCCACAGCTGATTGAGACATAAGGGTGGACACTCTTGGGGCTGAGAGGTTTGGTGAGGTTGGGTGAGCAAACGCAGACCCTTTAAAGTAATACTGCGTGGTTCCCATCCCATGGGTCCCAAATCTCCAGGTTCAAGGGCATCTTCCTACTTCGAAAACATGCATGAGAAACCCAGAAGATGGTACACCGTGTGATCGGGAAAGGTTTCTAAAACGCACCTCATTTCTCATCTCCCTGTGCTCGGGTTCGCCATTCCAGCCGCTTTACTAGCAATCTCCCTCCTTGGAGAATCAGCACCTTTAACCCCCTGTTCCGTACAGGTTGCAATTTGTCCTGAGGATGAACGGGAAGAGGGGGAACCAATGAGACACTAGCTCTAGGTGTTGGGACAGGCACAGGCCACTCTATTTTCCCATCAGGAAGAAGAATTAACCACAGGCTCAGCCTGCCGCCCGGGACCAGAAGAGGGCCTGAAGCAATCCTGCGCTTTTGCGGCCAGCTCCCAAGAAAGCGAGTGGAAAAATGGAGCTCAGGGGCACTGCAATTCACAAACCTGCAGAGTTATAAATGATAACTCTCGTCCACAAATATATTGACGGCAGGCAACGAAGAGGATTTGAAAGCAAGGCAGAATTGCAGGAAACAGATTTCAGGAGGTAGATTCGAATCGCCTTTAAAGCACGGGAAAAGCGGCAAAACCTCGACAATGATGCCCTTGGCCAAAAAGGGCGTATGCGTTTTTTCCTGAATATATTCAGGCAAAAACGCATACGCCCTTTTTGGCCAACCAAGCAACCTGGAAAGGCAAATCAGCGCTACAAAGAAGTCTCGCTTCCCATCGGTCAAAAGGGCCATGCTGAATAAAGTGTCAAACCCAGAAATGCAGGACAGGCCATGGAGAAACGGGAGCCTTGCTACGCTGATGGGCGGGATGTAAATTGCCAACAGCCCCTCTGGAGAAGTGTACGGTGTGTCCTGAAACCTCGAAAAAACTCAGCTTAGAGAGCATAGGGCACTTCCACTCATGGGCGTATACATTGGGAAAACTACAAATCAGCAAGACCCAGGCACCCCAAAGTTTAGGGCTGCTCTGTGGACAAGAACCTCCACTTCGGTACACCTTAAATATCCCAGGAAAGAGAAAAATGGATAAAGAAGTTGTGGTCCTTATGTACAATGGAATATCACTCAGCCATGTAATCAACGTCATAAGGCTAGTAGCAGCATGATGAGTGGATTTAGGTACGACGACTCTAAGTGAAATAAGTCACACAGAAAAAGACACTTATCCTAAGATATCACTTATAGAGGGAATGTAAAAACCGCTACCCTTGAACTGAATTACAAAACAGAACAGAGTCACACGTTTAGAAAACACACTATGGCTGCTTAACGGGAAAGGTGAGGTGGGGTGATGCGTAAAAGAAGGGTTTCAAATTAGCTCAGAGACCGTTCCATAAACCCAATATGTAATAGACACGACCTACTCCTTGCTCAGTGAACTGGACTCAACACCCCCTATTCACCGCCCAAGAATATATCTGACTAGTAAGAATCTTACAACCTATGTATTGATATCTCTCTGTAAGTGAGTCAAGTGGGGGTAAAGCGGCATAAACACAGCAGTGAAAAGCAGCTAAACCCCTTTATAAAAATCAATCACTTTGAAAAACCCGTGAAACAAAGACAGTGAAAGAGAGAGAAATTCTTACTAAATTCGTTCAGGGGCTGTGATGCCACCTGGATTGACCATATCTAGACCCACAGCTGATTGAGACATAAGGGTGGACACTCTTGGGGCTGAGAGGTTTGGTGAGGTTGGGTGAGCAAACGCAGACCCTTTAAAGTAATACTGCGTGGTTCCCATCCCATGGGTCCCAAATCTCCAGGTTCAAGGGCATCTTCCTACTTCGAAAACATGCATGAGAAACCCAGAAGATGGTACACCGTGTGATCGGGAAAGGTTTCTAAAACGCACCTCATTTCTCATCTCCCTGTGCTCGGGTTCGCCATTCCAGCCGCTTTACTAGCAATCTCCCTCCTTGGAGAATCAGCACCTTTAACCTCCTGTTCCGTACAGGTTGCAATTTGTCCTGAGGATGAACGGGAAGAGGGGGAACCAATGAGACACTAGCTCTAGGTGTTGGGACAGGCACAGGCCACTCTATTTTCCCATCAGGAAGAAGAATTAACCACAGGCTCAGCCTGCCGCCCGGGACCAGAATAGGGCCTGAAGCAATCCTGCGCTTTTGCGGCCAGCTCCCAAGAAAGCGAGTGGAAAAATGGAGCTCAGGGGCACTGCAATTCACAAACCTGCAGAGTTATAAATGATAACTCTCGTCCACAAATATATTGACGGCAGGCAACGAAGAGGATTTGAAAGCAAGGCAGAATTGCAGGAAACAGATTTCAGGAGGTAGATTCGAATCGCCTTTAAAGCACGGGAAAAGCGGCAAAACCTCGACAATGATGCCCTTGGCCAAAAAGGGCGTATGCGTTTTTTCCTGAATATATTCAGGCAAAAACGCATACGCCCTTTTTGGCCAACCAAGCAACCTGGAAAGGCAAATCAGCGCTACAAAGAAGTCTCGCTTCCCATCGGTCAAAAGGGCCATGCTGAATAAAGTGTCAAACCCAGAAATGCAGGACAGGCCATGGAGAAACGGGAGCCTTGCTACGCTGATGGGCGGGATGTAAATTGCCAACAGCCCCTCTGGAGAAGTGTACGGTGTGTCCTGAAACCTCGAAAAAACTCAGCTTAGAGAGCATAGGGCACTTCCACTCATGGGCGTATACATTGGGAAAACTACAAATCAGCAAGACCCAGGCACCCCAAAGTTTAGGGCTGCTCTGTGGACAAGAACCTCCACTTCGGTACACCTTAAATATCCCAGGAAAGAGAAAAATGGATAAAGAAGTTGTGGTCCTTATGTACAATGGAATATCACTCAGCCATGTAATCAACGTCATAAGGCTAGTAGCAGCATGATGAGTGGATTTAGGTACGACGACTCTAAGTGAAATAAGTCACACAGAAAAAGACACTTATCCTAAGATATCACTTATAGAGGGAATGTAAAAACCGCTACCCTTGAACTGAATTACAAAACAGAACAGAGTCACACGTTTAGAAAACACACTATGGCTGCTTAACGGGAAAGGTGAGGTGGGGTGATGCGTAAAAGAAGGGTTTCAAATTAGCTCAGAGACCGTTCCATAAACCCAATATGTAATAGACACGACCTACTCCTTGCTCAGTGAACTGGACTCAACACCCCCTATTCACCGCCCAAGAATATATCTGACTAGTAAGAATCTTACAACCTATGTATTGATATCTCTCTGTAAGTGAGTCAAGTGGGGGTAAAGCGGCATAAACACAGCAGTGAAAAGCAGCTAAACCCCTTTATAAAAATCAATCACTTTGAAAAACCCGTGAAACAAAGACAGTGAAAGAGAGAGAAATTCTTACTAAATTCGTTCAGGGGCTGTGATGCCACCTGGATTGACCATATCTAGACCCACAGCTGATTGAGACATAAGGGTGGACACTCTTGGGGCTGAGAGGTTTGGTGAGGTTGGGTGAGCAAACGCAGACCCTTTAAAGTAATACTGCGTGGTTCCCATCCCATGGGTCCCAAATCTCCAGGTTCAAGGGCATCTTCCTACTTCGAAAACATGCATGAGAAACCCAGAAGATGGTACACCGTGTGATCGGGAAAGGTTTCTAAAACGCACCTCATTTCTCATCTCCCTGTGCTCGGGTTCGCCATTCCAGCCGCTTTACTAGCAATCTCCCTCCTTGGAGAATCAGCACCTTTAACCTCCTGTTCCGTACAGGTTGCAATTTGTCCTGAGGATGAACGGGAAGAGGGGGAACCAATGAGACACTAGCTCTAGGTGTTGGGACAGGCACAGGCCACTCTATTTTCCCATCAGGAAGAAGAATTAACCACAGGCTCAGCCTGCCGCCCGGGACCAGAATAGGGCCTGAAGCAATCCTGCGCTTTTGCGGCCAGCTCCCAAGAAAGCGAGTGGAAAAATGGAGCTCAGGGGCACTGCAATTCACAAACCTGCAGAGTTATAAATGATAACTCTCGTCCACAAATATATTGACGGCAGGCAACGAAGAGGATTTGAAAGCAAGGCAGAATTGCAGGAAACAGATTTCAGGAGGTAGATTCGAATCGCCTTTAAAGCACGGGAAAAGCGGCAAAACCTCGACAATGATGCCCTTGGCCAAAAAGGGCGTATGCGTTTTTTCCTGAATATATTCAGGCAAAAACGCATACGCCCTTTTTGGCCAACCAAGCAACCTGGAAAGGCAAATCAGCGCTACAAAGAAGTCTCGCTTCCCATCGGTCAAAAGGGCCATGCTGAATAAAGTGTCAAACCCAGAAATGCAGGACAGGCCATGGAGAAACGGGAGCCTTGCTACGCTGATGGGCGGGATGTAAATTGCCAACAGCCCCTCTGGAGAAGTGTACGGTGTGTCCTGAAACCTCGAAAAAACTCAGCTTAGAGAGCATAGGGCACTTCCACTCATGGGCGTATACATTGGGAAAACTACAAATCAGCAAGACCCAGGCACCCCAAAGTTTAGGGCTGCTCTGTGGACAAGAACCTCCACTTCGGTACACCTTAAATATCCCAGGAAAGAGAAAAATGGATAAAGAAGTTGTGGTCCTTATGTACAATGGAATATCACTCAGCCATGAAATCAACGTCATAAGGCTAGTAGCAGCATGATGAGTGGATTTAGGTACGACGACTCTAAGTGAAATAAGTCACACAGAAAAAGACACTTATCCTAAGATATCACTTATAGAGGGAATGTAAAAACCGCTACCCTTGAACTGAATTACAAAACAGAACAGAGTCACACGTTTAGAAAACACACTATGGCTGCTTAACGGGAAAGGTGAGGTGGGGTGATGCGTAAAAGAAGGGTTTCAAATTAGCTCAGAGACCGTTCCATAAACCCAATATGTAATAGACACGACCTACTCCTTGCTCAGTGAACTGGACTCAACACCCCCTATTCACCGCCCAAGAATATATCTGACTAGTAAGAATCTTACAACCTATGTATTGATATCTCTCTGTAAGTGAGTCAAGTGGGGGTAAAGCGGCATAAACACAGCAGTGAAAAGCAGCTAAACCCCTTTATAAAAATCAATCACTTTGAAAAACCCGTGAAACAAAGACAGTGAAAGAGAGAGAAATTCTTACTAAATTCGTTCAGGGGCTGTGATGCCACCTGGATTGACCATATCTAGACCCACAGCTGATTGAGACATAAGGGTGGACACTCTTGGGGCTGAGAGGTTTGGTGAGGTTGGGTGAGCAAACGCAGACCCTTTAAAGTAATACTGCGTGGTTCCCATCCCATGGGTCCCAAATCTCCAGGTTCAAGGGCATCTTCCTACTTCGAAAACATGCATGAGAAACCCAGAAGATGGTACACCGTGTGATCGGGAAAGGTTTCTAAAACGCACCTCATTTCTCATCTCCCTGTGCTCGGGTTCGCCATTCCAGCCGCTTTACTAGCAATCTCCCTCCTTGGAGAATCAGCACCTTTAACCTCCTGTTCCGTACAGGTTGCAATTTGTCCTGAGGATGAACGGGAAGAGGGGGAACCAATGAGACACTAGCTCTAGGTGTTGGGACAGGCACAGGCCACTCTATTTTCCCATCAGGAAGAAGAATTAACCACAGGCTCAGCCTGCCGCCCGGGACCAGAATAGGGCCTGAAGCAATCCTGCGCTTTTGCGGCCAGCTCCCAAGAAAGCGAGTGGAAAAATGGAGCTCAGGGGCACTGCAATTCACAAACCTGCAGAGTTATAAATGATAACTCTCGTCCACAAATATATTGACGGCAGGCAACGAAGAGGATTTGAAAGCAAGGCAGAATTGCAGGAAACAGATTTCAGGAGGTAGATTCGAATCGCCTTTAAAGCACGGGAAAAGCGGCAAAACCTCGACAATGATGCCCTTGGCCAAAAAGGGCGTATGCGTTTTTTCCTGAATATATTCAGGCAAAAACGCATACGCCCTTTTTGGCCAACCAAGCAACCTGGAAAGGCAAATCAGCGCTACAAAGAAGTCTCGCTTCCCATCGGTCAAAAGGGCCATGCTGAATAAAGTGTCAAACCCAGAAATGCAGGACAGGCCATGGAGAAACGGGAGCCTTGCTACGCTGATGGGCGGGATGTAAATTGCCAACAGCCCCTCTGGAGAAGTGTACGGTGTGTCCTGAAACCTCGAAAAAACTCAGCTTAGAGAGCATAGGGCACTTCCACTCATGGGCGTATACATTGGGAAAACTACAAATCAGCAAGACCCAGGCACCCCAAAGTTTAGGGCTGCTCTGTGGACAAGAACCTCCACTTCGGTACACCTTAAATATCCCAGGAAAGAGAAAAATGGATAAAGAAGTTGTGGTCCTTATGTACAATGGAATATCACTCAGCCATGAAATCAACGTCATAAGGCTAGTAGCAGCATGATGAGTGGATTTAGGTACGACGACTCTAAGTGAAATAAGTCACACAGAAAAAGACACTTATCCTAAGATATCACTTATAGAGGGAATGTAAAAACCGCTACCCTTGAACTGAATTACAAAACAGAACAGAGTCACACGTTTAGAAAACACACTATGGCTGCTTAACGGGAAAGGTGAGGTGGGGTGATGCGTAAAAGAAGGGTTTCAAATTAGCTCAGAGACCGTTCCATAAACCCAATATGTAATAGACACGACCTACTCCTTGCTCAGTGAACTGGACTCAACACCCCCTATTCACCGCCCAAGAATATATCTGACTAGTAAGAATCTTACAACCTATGTATTGATATCTCTCTGTAAGTGAGTCAAGTGGGGGTAAAGCGGCATAAACACAGCAGTGAAAAGCAGCTAAACCCCTTTATAAAAATCAATCACTTTGAAAAACCCGTGAAACAAAGACAGTGAAAGAGAGAGAAATTCTTACTAAATTCGTTCAGGGGCTGTGATGCCACCTGGATTGACCATATCTAGACCCACAGCTGATTGAGACATAAGGGTGGACACTCTTGGGGCTGAGAGGTTTGGTGAGGTTGGGTGAGCAAACGCAGACCCTTTAAAGTAATACTGCGTGGTTCCCATCCCATGGGTCCCAAATCTCCAGGTTCAAGGGCATCTTCCTACTTCGAAAACATGCATGAGAAACCCAGAAGATGGTACACCGTGTGATCGGGAAAGGTTTCTAAAACGCACCTCATTTCTCATCTCCCTGTGCTCGGGTTCGCCATTCCAGCCGCTTTACTAGCAATCTCCCTCCTTGGAGAATCAGCACCTTTAACCCCCTGTTCCGTACAGGTTGCAATTTGTCCTGAGGATGAACGGGAAGAGGGGGAACCAATGAGACACTAGCTCTAGGTGTTGGGACAGGCACAGGTCACTCTATTTTCCCATCAGGAAGAAGAATTAACCACAGGCTCAGCCTGCCGCCCGGGACCAGAAGAGGGCCTGAAGCAATCCTGCGCTTTTGCGGCCAGCTCCCAAGAAAGCGAGTGGAAAAATGGAGCTCAGGGGCACTGCAATTCACACACCTGCAGAGTTATAAATGATAACTCTCGTCCACAAATATATTGACGGCAGGCAACGAAGAGGATTTGAAAGCAAGGCAGAATTGCAGGAAACAGATTTCAGGAGGTAGATTCGAATCGCCTTTAAAGCACGGGAAAAGCGGCAAAACCTCGACAATGATGCCCTTGGCCAAAAAGGGCGTATGCGTTTTTTCCTGAATATATTCAGGCAAAAACGCATACGCCCTTTTTGGCCAACCAAGCAACCTGGAAAGGCAAATCAGCGCTACAAAGAAGTCTCGCTTCCCATCGGTCAAAAGGGCCATGCTGAATAAAGTGTCAAACCCAGAAATGCAGGACAGGCCATGGAGAAACGGGAGCCTTGCTACGCTGATGGGCGGGATGTAAATTGCCAACAGCCCCTCTGGAGAAGTGTACGGTGTGTCCTGAAACCTCGAAAAAACTCAGCTTAGAGAGCATAGGGCACTTCCACTCATGGGCGTATACATTGGGAAAACTACAAATCAGCAAGACCCAGGCACCCCAAAGTTTAGGGCTGCTCTGTGGACAAGAACCTCCACTTCGGTACACCTTAAATATCCCAGGAAAGAGAAAAATGGATAAAGAAGTTGTGGTCCTTATGTACAATGGAATATCACTCAGCCATGAAATCAACGTCATAAGGCTAGTAGCAGCATGATGAGTGGATTTAGGTACGACGACTCTAAGTGAAATAAGTCACACAGAAAAAGACACTTATCCTAAGATATCACTTATAGAGGGAATGTAAAAACCGCTACCCTTGAACTGAATTACAAAACAGAACAGAGTCACACGTTTAGAAAACACACTATGGCTGCTTAACGGGAAAGGTGAGGTGGGGTGATGCGTAAAAGAAGGGTTTCAAATTAGCTCAGAGACCGTTCCATAAACCCAATATGTAATAGACACGACCTACTCCTTGCTCAGTGAACTGGACTCAACACCCCCTATTCACCGCCCAAGAATATATCTGACTAGTAAGAATCTTACAACCTATGTATTGATATCTCTCTGTAAGTGAGTCAAGTGGGGGTAAAGCGGCATAAACACAGCAGTGAAAAGCAGCTAAACCCCTTTATAAAAATCAATCACTTTGAAAAACCCGTGAAACAAAGACAGTGAAAGAGAGAGAAATTCTTACTAAATTCGTTCAGGGGCTGTGATGCCACCTGGATTGACCATATCTAGACCCACAGCTGATTGAGACATAAGGGTGGACACTCTTGGGGCTGAGAGGTTTGGTGAGGTTGGGTGAGCAAACGCAGACCCTTTAAAGTAATACTGCGTGGTTCCCATCCCATGGGTCCCAAATCTCCAGGTTCAAGGGCATCTTCCTACTTCGAAAACATGCATGAGAAACCCAGAAGATGGTACACCGTGTGATCGGGAAAGGTTTCTAAAACGCACCTCATTTCTCATCTCCCTGTGCTCGGGTTCGCCATTCCAGCCGCTTTACTAGCAATCTCCCTCCTTGGAGAATCAGCACCTTTAACCTCCTGTTCCGTACAGGTTGCAATTTGTCCTGAGGATGAACGGGAAGAGGGGGAACCAATGAGACACTAGCTCTAGGTGTTGGGACAGGCACAGGCCACTCTATTTTCCCATCAGGAAGAAGAATTAACCACAGGCTCAGCCTGCCGCCCGGGACCAGAATAGGGCCTGAAGCAATCCTGCGCTTTTGCGGCCAGCTCCCAAGAAAGCGAGTGGAAAAATGGAGCTCAGGGGCACTGCAATTCACAAACCTGCAGAGTTATAAATGATAACTCTCGTCCACAAATATATTGACGGCAGGCAACGAAGAGGATTTGAAAGCAAGGCAGAATTGCAGGAAACAGATTTCAGGAGGTAGATTCGAATCGCCTTTAAAGCACGGGAAAAGCGGCAAAACCTCGACAATGATGCCCTTGGCCAAAAAGGGCGTATGCGTTTTTTCCTGAATATATTCAGGCAAAAACGCATACGCCCTTTTTGGCCAACCAAGCAACCTGGAAAGGCAAATCAGCGCTACAAAGAAGTCTCGCTTCCCATCGGTCAAAAGGGCCATGCTGAATAAAGTGTCAAACCCAGAAATGCAGGACAGGCCATGGAGAAACGGGAGCCTTGCTACGCTGATGGGCGGGATGTAAATTGCCAACAGCCCCTCTGGAGAAGTGTACGGTGTGTCCTGAAACCTCGAAAAAACTCAGCTTAGAGAGCATAGGGCACTTCCACTCATGGGCGTATACATTGGGAAAACTACAAATCAGCAAGACCCAGGCACCCCAAAGTTTAGGGCTGCTCTGTGGACAAGAACCTCCACTTCGGTACACCTTAAATATCCCAGGAAAGAGAAAAATGGATAAAGAAGTTGTGGTCCTTATGTACAATGGAATATCACTCAGCCATGAAATCAACGTCATAAGGCTAGTAGCAGCATGATGAGTGGATTTAGGTACGACGACTCTAAGTGAAATAAGTCACACAGAAAAAGACACTTATCCTAAGATATCACTTATAGAGGGAATGTAAAAACCGCTACCCTTGAACTGAATTACAAAACAGAACAGAGTCACACGTTTAGAAAACACACTATGGCTGCTTAACGGGAAAGGTGAGGTGGGGTGATGCGTAAAAGAAGGGTTTCAAATTAGCTCAGAGACCGTTCCATAAACCCAATATGTAATAGACACGACCTACTCCTTGCTCAGTGAACTGGACTCAACACCCCCTATTCACCGCCCAAGAATATATCTGACTAGTAAGAATCTTACAACCTATGTATTGATATCTCTCTGTAAGTGAGTCAAGTGGGGGTAAAGCGGCATAAACACAGCAGTGAAAAGCAGCTAAACCCCTTTATAAAAATCAATCACTTTGAAAAACCCGTGAAACAAAGACAGTGAAAGAGAGAGAAATTCTTACTAAATTCGTTCAGGGGCTGTGATGCCACCTGGATTGACCATATCTAGACCCACAGCTGATTGAGACATAAGGGTGGACACTCTTGGGGCTGAGAGGTTTGGTGAGGTTGGGTGAGCAAACGCAGACCCTTTAAAGTAATACTGCGTGGTTCCCATCCCATGGGTCCCAAATCTCCAGGTTCAAGGGCATCTTCCTACTTCGAAAACATGCATGAGAAACCCAGAAGATGGTACACCGTGTGATCGGGAAAGGTTTCTAAAACGCACCTCATTTCTCATCTCCCTGTGCTCGGGTTCGCCATTCCAGCCGCTTTACTAGCAATCTCCCTCCTTGGAGAATCAGCACCTTTAACCTCCTGTTCCGTACAGGTTGCAATTTGTCCTGAGGATGAACGGGAAGAGGGGGAACCAATGAGACACTAGCTCTAGGTGTTGGGACAGGCACAGGCCACTCTATTTTCCCATCAGGAAGAAGAATTAACCACAGGCTCAGCCTGCCGCCCGGGACCAGAATAGGGCCTGAAGCAATCCTGCGCTTTTGCGGCCAGCTCCCAAGAAAGCGAGTGGAAAAATGGAGCTCAGGGGCACTGCAATTCACAAACCTGCAGAGTTATAAATGATAACTCTCGTCCACAAATATATTGACGGCAGGCAACGAAGAGGATTTGAAAGCAAGGCAGAATTGCAGGAAACAGATTTCAGGAGGTAGATTCGAATCGCCTTTAAAGCACGGGAAAAGCGGCAAAACCTCGACAATGATGCCCTTGGCCAAAAAGGGCGTATGCGTTTTTTCCTGAATATATTCAGGCAAAAACGCATACGCCCTTTTTGGCCAACCAAGCAACCTGGAAAGGCAAATCAGCGCTACAAAGAAGTCTCGCTTCCCATCGGTCAAAAGGGCCATGCTGAATAAAGTGTCAAACCCAGAAATGCAGGACAGGCCATGGAGAAACGGGAGCCTTGCTACGCTGATGGGCGGGATGTAAATTGCCAACAGCCCCTCTGGAGAAGTGTACGGTGTGTCCTGAAACCTCGAAAAAACTCAGCTTAGAGAGCATAGGGCACTTCCACTCATGGGCGTATACATTGGGAAAACTACAAATCAGCAAGACCCAGGCACCCCAAAGTTTAGGGCTGCTCTGTGGACAAGAACCTCCACTTCGGTACACCTTAAATATCCCAGGAAAGAGAAAAATGGATAAAGAAGTTGTGGTCCTTATGTACAATGGAATATCACTCAGCCATGAAATCAACGTCATAAGGCTAGTAGCAGCATGATGAGTGGATTTAGGTACGACGACTCTAAGTGAAATAAGTCACACAGAAAAAGACACTTATCCTAAGATATCACTTATAGAGGGAATGTAAAAACCGCTACCCTTGAACTGAATTACAAAACAGAACAGAGTCACACGTTTAGAAAACACACTATGGCTGCTTAACGGGAAAGGTGAGGTGGGGTGATGCGTAAAAGAAGGGTTTCAAATTAGCTCAGAGACCGTTCCATAAACCCAATATGTAATAGACACGACCTACTCCTTGCTCAGTGAACTGGACTCAACACCCCCTATTCACCGCCCAAGAATATATCTGACTAGTAAGAATCTTACAACCTATGTATTGATATCTCTCTGTAAGTGAGTCAAGTGGGGGTAAAGCGGCATAAACACAGCAGTGAAAAGCAGCTAAACCCCTTTATAAAAATCAATCACTTTGAAAAACCCGTGAAACAAAGACAGTGAAAGAGAGAGAAATTCTTACTAAATTCGTTCAGGGGCTGTGATGCCACCTGGATTGACCATATCTAGACCCACAGCTGATTGAGACATAAGGGTGGACACTCTTGGGGCTGAGAGGTTTGGTGAGGTTGGGTGAGCAAACGCAGACCCTTTAAAGTAATACTGCGTGGTTCCCATCCCATGGGTCCCAAATCTCCAGGTTCAAGGGCATCTTCCTACTTCGAAAACATGCATGAGAAACCCAGAAGATGGTACACCGTGTGATCGGGAAAGGTTTCTAAAACGCACCTCATTTCTCATCTCCCTGTGCTCGGGTTCGCCATTCCAGCCGCTTTACTAGCAATCTCCCTCCTTGGAGAATCAGCACCTTTAACCTCCTGTTCCGTACAGGTTGCAATTTGTCCTGAGGATGAACGGGAAGAGGGGGAACCAATGAGACACTAGCTCTAGGTGTTGGGACAGGCACAGGCCACTCTATTTTCCCATCAGGAAGAAGAATTAACCACAGGCTCAGCCTGCCGCCCGGGACCAGAATAGGGCCTGAAGCAATCCTGCGCTTTTGCGGCCAGCTCCCAAGAAAGCGAGTGGAAAAATGGAGCTCAGGGGCACTGCAATTCACAAACCTGCAGAGTTATAAATGATAACTCTCGTCCACAAATATATTGACGGCAGGCAACGAAGAGGATTTGAAAGCAAGGCAGAATTGCAGGAAACAGATTTCAGGAGGTAGATTCGAATCGCCTTTAAAGCACGGGAAAAGCGGCAAAACCTCGACAATGATGCCCTTGGCCAAAAAGGGCGTATGCGTTTTTTCCTGAATATATTCAGGCAAAAACGCATACGCCCTTTTTGGCCAACCAAGCAACCTGGAAAGGCAAATCAGCGCTACAAAGAAGTCTCGCTTCCCATCGGTCAAAAGGGCCATGCTGAATAAAGTGTCAAACCCAGAAATGCAGGACAGGCCATGGAGAAACGGGAGCCTTGCTACGCTGATGGGCGGGATGTAAATTGCCAACAGCCCCTCTGGAGAAGTGTACGGTGTGTCCTGAAACCTCGAAAAAACTCAGCTTAGAGAGCATAGGGCACTTCCACTCATGGGCGTATACATTGGGAAAACTACAAATCAGCAAGACCCAGGCACCCCAAAGTTTAGGGCTGCTCTGTGGACAAGAACCTCCACTTCGGTACACCTTAAATATCCCAGGAAAGAGAAAAATGGATAAAGAAGTTGTGGTCCTTATGTACAATGGAATATCACTCAGCCATGAAATCAACGTCATAAGGCTAGTAGCAGCATGATGAGTGGATTTAGGTACGACGACTCTAAGTGAAATAAGTCACACAGAAAAAGACACTTATCCTAAGATATCACTTATAGAGGGAATGTAAAAACCGCTACCCTTGAACTGAATTACAAAACAGAACAGAGTCACACGTTTAGAAAACACACTATGGCTGCTTAACGGGAAAGGTGAGGTGGGGTGATGCGTAAAAGAAGGGTTTCAAATTAGCTCAGAGACCGTTCCATAAACCCAATATGTAATAGACACGACCTACTCCTTGCTCAGTGAACTGGACTCAACACCCCCTATTCACCGCCCAAGAATATATCTGACTAGTAAGAATCTTACAACCTATGTATTGATATCTCTCTGTAAGTGAGTCAAGTGGGGGTAAAGCGGCATAAACACAGCAGTGAAAAGCAGCTAAACCCCTTTATAAAAATCAATCACTTTGAAAAACCCGTGAAACAAAGACAGTGAAAGAGAGAGAAATTCTTACTAAATTCGTTCAGGGGCTGTGATGCCACCTGGATTGACCATATCTAGACCCACAGCTGATTGAGACATAAGGGTGGACACTCTTGGGGCTGAGAGGTTTGGTGAGGTTGGGTGAGCAAACGCAGACCCTTTAAAGTAATACTGCGTGGTTCCCATCCCATGGGTCCCAAATCTCCAGGTTCAAGGGCATCTTCCTACTTCGAAAACATGCATGAGAAACCCAGAAGATGGTACACCGTGTGATCGGGAAAGGTTTCTAAAACGCACCTCATTTCTCATCTCCCTGTGCTCGGGTTCGCCATTCCAGCCGCTTTACTAGCAATCTCCCTCCTTGGAGAATCAGCACCTTTAACCTCCTGTTCCGTACAGGTTGCAATTTGTCCTGAGGATGAACGGGAAGAGGGGGAACCAATGAGACACTAGCTCTAGGTGTTGGGACAGGCACAGGCCACTCTATTTTCCCATCAGGAAGAAGAATTAACCACAGGCTCAGCCTGCCGCCCGGGACCAGAATAGGGCCTGAAGCAATCCTGCGCTTTTGCGGCCAGCTCCCAAGAAAGCGAGTGGAAAAATGGAGCTCAGGGGCACTGCAATTCACAAACCTGCAGAGTTATAAATGATAACTCTCGTCCACAAATATATTGACGGCAGGCAACGAAGAGGATTTGAAAGCAAGGCAGAATTGCAGGAAACAGATTTCAGGAGGTAGATTCGAATCGCCTTTAAAGCACGGGAAAAGCGGCAAAACCTCGACAATGATGCCCTTGGCCAAAAAGGGCGTATGCGTTTTTTCCTGAATATATTCAGGCAAAAACGCATACGCCCTTTTTGGCCAACCAAGCAACCTGGAAAGGCAAATCAGCGCTACAAAGAAGTCTCGCTTCCCATCGGTCAAAAGGGCCATGCTGAATAAAGTGTCAAACCCAGAAATGCAGGACAGGCCATGGAGAAACGGGAGCCTTGCTACGCTGATGGGCGGGATGTAAATTGCCAACAGCCCCTCTGGAGAAGTGTACGGTGTGTCCTGAAACCTCGAAAAAACTCAGCTTAGAGAGCATAGGGCACTTCCACTCATGGGCGTATACATTGGGAAAACTACAAATCAGCAAGACCCAGGCACCCCAAAGTTTAGGGCTGCTCTGTGGACAAGAACCTCCACTTCGGTACACCTTAAATATCCCAGGAAAGAGAAAAATGGATAAAGAAGTTGTGGTCCTTATGTACAATGGAATATCACTCAGCCATGAAATCAACGTCATAAGGCTAGTAGCAGCATGATGAGTGGATTTAGGTACGACGACTCTAAGTGAAATAAGTCACACAGAAAAAGACACTTATCCTAAGATATCACTTATAGAGGGAATGTAAAAACCGCTACCCTTGAACTGAATTACAAAACAGAACAGAGTCACACGTTTAGAAAACACACTATGGCTGCTTAACGGGAAAGGTGAGGTGGGGTGATGCGTAAAAGAAGGGTTTCAAATTAGCTCAGAGACCGTTCCATAAACCCAATATGTAATAGACACGACCTACTCCTTGCTCAGTGAACTGGACTCAACACCCCCTATTCACCGCCCAAGAATATATCTGACTAGTAAGAATCTTACAACCTATGTATTGATATCTCTCTGTAAGTGAGTCAAGTGGGGGTAAAGCGGCATAAACACAGCAGTGAAAAGCAGCTAAACCCCTTTATAAAAATCAATCACTTTGAAAAACCCGTGAAACAAAGACAGTGAAAGAGAGAGAAATTCTTACTAAATTCGTTCAGGGGCTGTGATGCCACCTGGATTGACCATATCTAGACCCACAGCTGATTGAGACATAAGGGTGGACACTCTTGGGGCTGAGAGGTTTGGTGAGGTTGGGTGAGCAAACGCAGACCCTTTAAAGTAATACTGCGTGGTTCCCATCCCATGGGTCCCAAATCTCCAGGTTCAAGGGCATCTTCCTACTTCGAAAACATGCATGAGAAACCCAGAAGATGGTACACCGTGTGATCGGGAAAGGTTTCTAAAACGCACCTCATTTCTCATCTCCCTGTGCTCGGGTTCGCCATTCCAGCCGCTTTACTAGCAATCTCCCTCCTTGGAGAATCAGCACCTTTAACCTCCTGTTCCGTACAGGTTGCAATTTGTCCTGAGGATGAACGGGAAGAGGGGGAACCAATGAGACACTAGCTCTAGGTGTTGGGACAGGCACAGGCCACTCTATTTTCCCATCAGGAAGAAGAATTAACCACAGGCTCAGCCTGCCGCCCGGGACCAGAATAGGGCCTGAAGCAATCCTGCGCTTTTGCGGCCAGCTCCCAAGAAAGCGAGTGGAAAAATGGAGCTCAGGGGCACTGCAATTCACAAACCTGCAGAGTTATAAATGATAACTCTCGTCCACAAATATATTGACGGCAGGCAACGAAGAGGATTTGAAAGCAAGGCAGAATTGCAGGAAACAGATTTCAGGAGGTAGATTCGAATCGCCTTTAAAGCACGGGAAAAGCGGCAAAACCTCGACAATGATGCCCTTGGCCAAAAAGGGCGTATGCGTTTTTTCCTGAATATATTCAGGCAAAAACGCATACGCCCTTTTTGGCCAACCAAGCAACCTGGAAAGGCAAATCAGCGCTACAAAGAAGTCTCGCTTCCCATCGGTCAAAAGGGCCATGCTGAATAAAGTGTCAAACCCAGAAATGCAGGACAGGCCATGGAGAAACGGGAGCCTTGCTACGCTGATGGGCGGGATGTAAATTGCCAACAGCCCCTCTGGAGAAGTGTACGGTGTGTCCTGAAACCTCGAAAAAACTCAGCTTAGAGAGCATAGGGCACTTCCACTCATGGGCGTATACATTGGGAAAACTACAAATCAGCAAGACCCAGGCACCCCAAAGTTTAGGGCTGCTCTGTGGACAAGAACCTCCACTTCGGTACACCTTAAATATCCCAGGAAAGAGAAAAATGGATAAAGAAGTTGTGGTCCTTATGTACAATGGAATATCACTCAGCCATGAAATCAACGTCATAAGGCTAGTAGCAGCATGATGAGTGGATTTAGGTACGACGACTCTAAGTGAAATAAGTCACACAGAAAAAGACACTTATCCTAAGATATCACTTATAGAGGGAATGTAAAAACCGCTACCCTTGAACTGAATTACAAAACAGAACAGAGTCACACGTTTAGAAAACACACTATGGCTGCTTAACGGGAAAGGTGAGGTGGGGTGATGCGTAAAAGAAGGGTTTCAAATTAGCTCAGAGACCGTTCCATAAACCCAATATGTAATAGACACGACCTACTCCTTGCTCAGTGAACTGGACTCAACACCCCCTATTCACCGCCCAAGAATATATCTGACTAGTAAGAATCTTACAACCTATGTATTGATATCTCTCTGTAAGTGAGTCAAGTGGGGGTAAAGCGGCATAAACACAGCAGTGAAAAGCAGCTAAACCCCTTTATAAAAATCAATCACTTTGAAAAACCCGTGAAACAAAGACAGTGAAAGAGAGAGAAATTCTTACTAAATTCGTTCAGGGGCTGTGATGCCACCTGGATTGACCATATCTAGACCCACAGCTGATTGAGACATAAGGGTGGACACTCTTGGGGCTGAGAGGTTTGGTGAGGTTGGGTGAGCAAACGCAGACCCTTTAAAGTAATACTGCGTGGTTCCCATCCCATGGGTCCCAAATCTCCAGGTTCAAGGGCATCTTCCTACTTCGAAAACATGCATGAGAAACCCAGAAGATGGTACACCGTGTGATCGGGAAAGGTTTCTAAAACGCACCTCATTTCTCATCTCCCTGTGCTCGGGTTCGCCATTCCAGCCGCTTTACTAGCAATCTCCCTCCTTGGAGAATCAGCACCTTTAACCTCCTGTTCCGTACAGGTTGCAATTTGTCCTGAGGATGAACGGGAAGAGGGGGAACCAATGAGACACTAGCTCTAGGTGTTGGGACAGGCACAGGCCACTCTATTTTCCATCAGGAAGAAGAATTAACCACAGGCTCAGCCTGCCGCCCGGACCAGAATAGGGCCTGAAGCAATCCTGCGCTTTTGCGGCCAGCTCCCAAGAAAGCGAGTGGAAAAATGGAGCTCAGGGGCACTGCAATTCACAAACCTGCAGAGTTATAAATGATAACTCTCGTCCACAAATATATTGACGGCAGGCAACGAAGAGGATTTGAAAGCAAGGCAGAATTGCAGGAAACAGATTTCAGGAGGTAGATTCGAATCGCCTTTAAAGCACGGGAAAAGCGGCAAAACCTCGACAATGATGCCCTTGGCCAAAAAGGGCGTATGCGTTTTTTCCTGAATATATTCAGGCAAAAACGCATACGCCCTTTTTGGCCAACCAAGCAACCTGGAAAGGCAAATCAGCGCTACAAAGAAGTCTCGCTTCCCATCGGTCAAAAGGGCCATGCTGAATAAAGTGTCAAACCCAGAAATGCAGGACAGGCCATGGAGAAACGGGAGCCTTGCTACGCTGATGGGCGGGATGTAAATTGCCAACAGCCCCTCTGGAGAAGTGTACGGTGTGTCCTGAAACCTCGAAAAAACTCAGCTTAGAGAGCATAGGGCACTTCCACTCATGGGCGTATACATTGGGAAAACTACAAATCAGCAAGACCCAGGCACCCCAAAGTTTAGGGCTGCTCTGTGGACAAGAACCTCCACTTCGGTACACCTTAAATATCCCAGGAAAGAGAAAAATGGATAAAGAAGTTGTGGTCCTTATGTACAATGGAATATCACTCAGCCATGAAATCAACGTCATAAGGCTAGTAGCAGCATGATGAGTGGATTTAGGTACGACGACTCTAAGTGAAATAAGTCACACAGAAAAAGACACTTATCCTAAGATATCACTTATAGAGGGAATGTAAAAACCGCTACCCTTGAACTGAATTACAAAACAGAACAGAGTCACACGTTTAGAAAACACACTATGGCTGCTTAACGGGAAAGGTGAGGTGGGGTGATGCGTAAAAGAAGGGTTTCAAATTAGCTCAGAGACCGTTCCATAAACCCAATATGTAATAGACACGACCTACTCCTTGCTCAGTGAACTGGACTCAACACCCCCTATTCACCGCCCAAGAATATATCTGACTAGTAAGAATCTTACAACCTATGTATTGATATCTCTCTGTAAGTGAGTCAAGTGGGGGTAAAGCGGCATAAACACAGCAGTGAAAAGCAGCTAAACCCCTTTATAAAAATCAATCACTTTGAAAAACCCGTGAAACAAAGACAGTGAAAGAGAGAGAAATTCTTACTAAATTCGTTCAGGGGCTGTGATGCCACCTGGATTGACCATATCTAGACCCACAGCTGATTGAGACATAAGGGTGGACACTCTTGGGGCTGAGAGGTTTGGTGAGGTTGGGTGAGCAAACGCAGACCCTTTAAAGTAATACTGCGTGGTTCCCATCCCATGGGTCCCAAATCTCCAGGTTCAAGGGCATCTTCCTACTTCGAAAACATGCATGAGAAACCCAGAAGATGGTACACCGTGTGATCGGGAAAGGTTTCTAAAACGCACCTCATTTCTCATCTCCCTGTGCTCGGGTTCGCCATTCCAGCCGCTTTACTAGCAATCTCCCTCCTTGGAGAATCAGCACCTTTAACCTCCTGTTCCGTACAGGTTGCAATTTGTCCTGAGGATGAACGGGAAGAGGGGGAACCAATGAGACACTAGCTCTAGGTGTTGGGACAGGCACAGGCCACTCTATTTTCCCATCAGGAAGAAGAATTAACCACAGGCTCAGCCTGCCGCCCGGGACCAGAATAGGGCCTGAAGCAATCCTGCGCTTTTGCGGCCAGCTCCCAAGAAAGCGAGTGGAAAAATGGAGCTCAGGGGCACTGCAATTCACAAACCTGCAGAGTTATAAATGATAACTCTCGTCCACAAATATATTGACGGCAGGCAACGAAGAGGATTTGAAAGCAAGGCAGAATTGCAGGAAACAGATTTCAGGAGGTAGATTCGAATCGCCTTTAAAGCACGGGAAAAGCGGCAAAACCTCGACAATGATGCCCTTGGCCAAAAGGGCGTATGCGTTTTTTCCTGAATATATTCAGGCAAAAACGCATACGCCCTTTTTGGCCAACCAAGCAACCTGGAAAGGCAAATCAGCGCTACAAAGAAGTCTCGCTTCCCATCGGTCAAAAGGGCCATGCTGAATAAAGTGTCAAACCCAGAAATGCAGGACAGGCCATGGAGAAACGGGAGCCTTGCTACGCTGATGGGCGGGATGTAAATTGCCAACAGCCCCTCTGGAGAAGTGTACGGTGTGTCCTGAAACCTCGAAAAACTCAGCTTAGAGAGCATAGGGCACTTCCACTCATGGGCGTATACATTGGGAAAACTACAAATCAGCAAGACCCAGGCACCCCAAAGTTTAGGGCTGCTCTGTGGACAAGAACCTCCACTTCGGTACACCTTAAATATCCCAGGAAAGAGAAAAATGGATAAAGAAGTTGTGGTCCTTATGTACAATGGAATATCACTCAGCCATGAAATCAACGTCATAAGGCTAGTAGCAGCATGATGAGTGGATTTAGGTACGACGACTCTAAGTGAAATAAGTCACACAGAAAAAGACACTTATCCTAAGATATCACTTATAGAGGGAATGTAAAAACCGCTACCCTTGAACTGAATTACAAAACAGAACAGAGTCACACGTTTAGAAAACACACTATGGCTGCTTAACGGGAAAGGTGAGGTGGGGTGATGCGTAAAAGAAGGGTTTCAAATTAGCTCAGAGACCGTTCCATAAACCCAATATGTAATAGACACGACCTACTCCTTGCTCAGTGAACTGGACTCAACACCCCCTATTCACCGCCCAAGAATATATCTGACTAGTAAGAATCTTACAACCTATGTATTGATATCTCTCTGTAAGTGAGTCAAGTGGGGGTAAAGCGGCATAAACACAGCAGTGAAAAGCAGCTAAACCCCTTTATAAAAATCAATCACTTTGAAAAACCCGTGAAACAAAGACAGTGAAAGAGAGAGAAATTCTTACTAAATTCGTTCAGGGGCTGTGATGCCACCTGGATTGACCATATCTAGACCCACAGCTGATTGAGACATAAGGGTGGACACTCTTGGGGCTGAGAGGTTTGGTGAGGTTGGGTGAGCAAACGCAGACCCTTTAAAGTAATACTGCGTGGTTCCCATCCCATGGGTCCCAAATCTCCAGGTTCAAGGGCATCTTCCTACTTCGAAAACATGCATGAGAAACCCAGAAGATGGTACACCGTGTGATCGGGAAAGGTTTCTAAAACGCACCTCATTTCTCATCTCCCTGTGCTCGGGTTCGCCATTCCAGCCGCTTTACTAGCAATCTCCCTCCTTGGAGAATCAGCACCTTTAACCTCCTGTTCCGTACAGGTTGCAATTTGTCCTGAGGATGAACGGGAAGAGGGGAAACCAATGAGACACTAGCTCTAGGTGTTGGGACAGGCACAGGCCACTCTATTTTCCCATCAGGAAGAAGAATTAACCACAGGCTCAGCCTGCCGCCCGGGACCAGAATAGGGCCTGAAGCAATCCTGCGCTTTTGCGGCCAGCTCCCAAGAAAGCGAGTGGAAAAATGGAGCTCAGGGGCACTGCAATTCACAAACCTGCAGAGTTATAAATGATAACTCTCGTCCACAAATATATTGACGGCAGGCAACGAAGAGGATTTGAAAGCAAGGCAGAATTGCAGGAAACAGATTTCAGGAGGTAGATTCGAATCGCCTTTAAAGCACGGGAAAAGCGGCAAAACCTCGACAATGATGCCCTTT